>NC_080632.1:55790053-56053424 GCF_027887145.1 Ammospiza caudacuta
GAGAGCTGGGAGCAGCTGCCTCTGATGCCAAAGGCCAGCCAAGGCCAAAGGTCTGCATTGCCCAGTCCCGCGCCGTCAGCGCGGCTTCAGCCACCGCCCCTTCTCACCAGCGAGGGCTCCTTGCTGAGCACCACGAGGCCTCTGAGCTCCAGGCGCAGCCTGTCCCTGCACTCGCTCGGCAGGTGCCTGGACACAACCGACAGCGCACTGGGACCGTGCTTGGTCAAGTCCAGACACTCGAGGACCTGAAAGGCACAGGGCAGTGCCAGGGGAGCCGGCCGGCAGGAGCCCAGAAGCGCACAGGGCCGGGCCCAGGCAGCAGCAGCAGCAGGTGCGGGCAGCGTCCCAGGTGACTGCAGCTACGAGAGGCCAGAGAGCTGGGAGGCAGCTCAGCCAGGCAGCGCTGGCCATCATGCTCACCTCCACAAAGAAGGCCAGGGCAGGCAGATCCCAGCAGAGCTGCTTCCCAATGAGCAGGTTGAGCAGGTGCAAGGCAATGTGGGAACACAAGCGGGTCGAGCTACGGCGCATCTCCCTGGCAGGGGGAAAAAGGCAGCAAAGCCCTGAGCCAGGCAGGCAGACCTCTGCCAGGACTGACTCCCAGAGGTGTGATCTTTCTCCAGCGGCCTGCAAGGGGACGTGGGTGCCTTGGGAGGGAGCTGCTCCTGGGCACCCTCCTCTCCCAGCCTATTCCGGTCTGCTTGGTCGCCCCTCGGTGACAAGGCCCTCTCGCCCACAAGCACGGGCACTGCGTGGGGCACTCCGGGCACAGGGCACAAACGCTGGCGGCGGCAGGGAGAAGGGGGTCTCACCTGGCCAGCAGACCGACTGCATAGTGCCGGGTGTCGGCACAGAGCAGGGTGTCCCAGACCCGCTTGCGCTCCAGAGCCACCAGCTGCTTCTCAAAATCCAGGAGGCAGAGCAGAGCTTTCATGGCCTGCGCTGCAAACCTGTGTACAGAGCAAAGGCCAGGTCACGCCAGGAGCACTGGCCCTGTCCACAAGGGCATGGGAAGGACAGGGCGACTGAGACCTGTTGGGCTTCGTGGGAAGGCGGTGTTCCTCCCGACAAGCTCTCCAGAAGTGCTCAACTTCTTCTGGCAGCTGCTCAGTGGTGTCGAAAACTTGGAAGAGCAGAGCCACAAACAGGCGGGCGGAATGAAGGACTAGTGCCTCGTGCCACTCGGGCATGTGAACAGTCTTCCACAGCACCACAGTTGCCTGCAAAGGAGAAAGCGCCGCGAGGCAGCAGTCAGTGCCCTGGTGTCCATGTTGCAGTGGGAGCAGCCAGCAGTGATGCAGGGGGATGCAGTGGGAGATGCAGTGGGAGCAGCCAGCCTGCTCCCCCTGAGCGTGCCCCTAGCCCAGCTTTTGGCCCAGCGCCTGAGGGAACAGGGAACTGCAGGACAGGGAGAGAGCATGGAGAGCTGCTGGAGAGGTGACCTGGAGGGTGAGCAAAGGCCAGTTCCAGAAACTCACAGCCAGGGCAAAGATGGCCTCGTTATCCCCACTGTAGAAGAACATGCTGTAATGTGGCCTGTCCTCCGTCACAGACAGGAGTGCTGGAAGCACCCTCTGCACTGCGGATCCCGAGGAGCCGATGGTTCTCCACATCAGCGCAGCAGCCCTGTGGGACCAGAGCTGCGCGTCAGGACCATGCCCCCGTGCAGCTGCCTGGGGCCGGGGAGCAGAGCCCCGGTGCCCTGAGGAGCAGGGGGGGGGAGAGCATGGCAGCAGTCTCAAGAAACAGAGGGGCCCCAGGGTCTTGGAGCTGTCCACCTGTCTGGCAGACCCCACTGGACAGGCTGGACAGTGGGAGGGCCCCTAGGGGCCGCTGAGCACCGAGCTCTCAAGGCAGTTGTGCTCTGTACCTGTCACAGGTTGGGGCACAGCGCAGGAGGCTCATCACCACATTAGCAGGGTGCTCTTGGGCCAGGCTCACAATGTCCCATTGCAGCCCAGTGTCCACAGTGAGACGGGACATGAGTGTTTGGTGAATGTCCCTCACCATGGCTGGCACCTAGAGGAGGCGTGGGGAATGACTGGAGTGCTGTGCAAGGAGGGAGCAAGTTGCCCAGCTTCTCCCAAGAAGTGCTTGCCTTCCCACCCCACTCTGCTAGCCTCAATGGCTGGGGCGGCCCAGCAGACGTGGCTTGAAGGGCCACACGATGCTGGAAGGCCTTCAGCCCTGGCCCCAGGCTGCTTACCTGCTGCTGGGAAGAAAAGAAATCCTGAGAGGGAGCAGGAACCGCAGTGCAAGTGGGCCTGGGGATGGTCTTGGAGAGGACCCACGTGCTTTGCGTCCTTGCGTCCTCACTCAGGGCCGTGACAGCCTCCGGCCTGGCCTCAGCCATTGCCCTGACAGGGTCTGCTGCACGCTGAGGGGAGGCCGAGCTGACATCAGGCTCTGCCTGCAGCTCGGCCGTGGCCTGGGTTGCTGTGGCGCTGGTGTTTCTGCGCCGAAGGCGCAGCAACCTCCGCAGTATCTGCAGCAGAAGGAAGGGCGGGAAGAGAGGGACGTTCCGTGGCCTGCTCCAAGCGCAGCGCCAGGCCGAGCAGTGCCAGCAGGCCCGGCCCAGGTGGGGATGGCCGCAGGTACCTGCGCTGCTCGGTGGAAGCATCCGCCAGTGGGGTCCTGCTCTGGTGTCCCATCCTTGCCCGCACCTGGCAAAGAGCGAGCGCAGCCAGAGCTGAGGGGCTGCGGGAGGGGCCGGAGAACACGGCCCAGCCCTGCGCTGCCCGGGCAGGGCCGGCCCCCGGGTGGCCAGGGGACGCAGCACGGCCAGCGGAGGGCAGCCCCAGCCCCTCTTCCGTCCTGTCTGCAGGCACGTCCACAGGGGCAGGGACGGGATGGGGCTAGGCCGGCCACAGGCACCAGCCCTGCGGCCTGGCTGTGCCACTCACCATCCTGCCGTGGCTGCAACTGCTCCGGCTCTGCAGGCTGCTGTGCTGGGGAGGCTGCAGGGCCTTTCTTTTTCTTCCCCCGAAGCACCTTGAAGAGGCTGCGCACTCTGCCTGCCATCCCGCTTGCTGACACCTTTGTGCCGATGCCTGGGCAAAGGGTCTGAATCAGCAAGCGCCTGGCAGGTGCCTGTGACAGAGAAGCCTCAGGAAGGCTACAGGACAGCACGTCCTGCACTCTGACCTCAAGGGCTCCTGCCATAAGAACAGGAGACTCCTTGTGAGCAGTGGAAGGCACTGAGTCCTATGGCCTGGCCACGAGGGCACTGGCCACAGGGACGGCAGATACCTTGGGAAAGCTGTGAGTCAGGAAGTCCCACAGTCTGGCCACAAGGCCAGCCGCAGGAGCAACGCTTTGGAAAAGCGTGGGTCAGCGACGAAAGAGCTGGCTGTGTGGGGCTCCTCACAGCACAGCTCTGGCACGTCCTGTCCCGTCACGTGCACAGAGCACTGTGGCGTTGCCTCGTCACCACCAGCACCCATGTCACCACGTGTCACAAAGGGTCCTGTTCCATGCCATTCCATGGTCACCGTGCTGCGTCGTGTCAGCAAGGTCCCTTGGAAACGCTGCCAAGTGCTCTGGGGCCACCCCCACCCCGCCCAAAATGCCTCTGATTGGAAGGATTCCATTGCCCCACGTGTCTAAGACAGCCCGGGACACACCAAGCCCGGCCAAGGGCTCAGGGAAGGACTCTCCACGGTGCCCGGCCAGCACAGCCCAGCTCGCTGCTGGCTCTGGAGCTGAGCAGCTTCCAGCAAGCACGGGGCAAACGCATCTTGCCAAGAGTTAAAACACACCAGAGAGGGGAGGTGGCATCAATGTGTGCATCAAGGCCTTTGAATTCACAGCTCCCCAAGAGAGCTTTGTGGCACTCGGCTGGACAAACAGGATCCGGCTCAGACCTGTGCTCAAAGGTGGGCAACAAACCCTGCCGCAGATGCTTGGCTTGGTCTCTGCAGGCCCAGGCAGATGCCAAAGCTGCTCTTCACATGCTTGCCCTACCCCTCTGCCAAGTGCAAGGGGCCTCAAGGACTGAAGGAAACACAGGGAGTCAAAGGGAGACAGCTGCACCTACCTCACTTGCGGGCTCCTGGGAAAGCAGTTTCCTTGGGAATCAAGCCCCTCTCTTCCAAGGGCACTTCCCCAGATGTGTACATTTCCTGGGGAACACCAACCCACCCCTAAGAAACACTGGCAAGGCTGAATTGCTTGTGCTCCTTGCAGCGCAGGCACTCCAGCTGGAGCTCATCTTCCTTGCCCCGAGTCTCTTTCCACGCGTCGCTTCGGGCGTGCAGCCCCTGGCGCCTCCAAGCACGAGCTGCCCGCTGCCTCTGCACGTGCCTGAGCTCCTGCCTGCGCTCAGGGCAGCAAAACCAGGCTGTTCCCAGCCAGGGAGCGGAGCCCTGCTCCCGCTGGAGGCTCTGGTGAGCCCCTTCCAGGACGCTCCGCCGTGCACGCAGCACTTCTCCTGCCCACCCAGAAGGCTCCTGGGACAGCAGGACACAAGCTGGCCGCCTCTGGGCTCAGCACACCCCAAACAGAGGGGGGGCAGGAAGATGCAGCGGCTGTTTTGCAGCCCTGCCCAAGAGAGGTGGGAAGGGTCTCCTCCCTCTGGTCTCACTTGGTTGGGTTTCTGACTGGGCCTGAGGCAGGGGCTGCCATTCCTCACTTGTGGGGAGACCAGAGCTGCCAGAACCACACTGAGCCTGCAGGCACTGCCTGCAGCCACTGGGACGGTCACACCTCTGAGGCTCAGCCACTCCCTGCTGCTGCTGCTTTTAGGCACACGCAAAGCTCACTGTTAGGCCACGACGGTCTCTGCTTCTGCCCTCTTCCTGTCCCTGCGAAGGGATGGAGCACTGCTGTGCTTTCAGGAAGCTCTCAGGGAAAATCTTCCAGCATTGCAAGCTCCTCTGCCCTCCATAGATGCATGCTATGGAATCCCTCACAGCTGCCTTCAGAGCATCCTCAAGCTAGCTCTTCTTCAACCCAGGGTCCTTGTTCCCTTCAGCATGCTCAGCATGACCTTCAACTCCATGGTGCTGTGCAACTGAAGCAGCAGGACAGGGACCTTTGCAGCCTGAGCTGCCCTTGTTCCTCTCTGCCCGTGCACAGAACACAGCGTGGAAGAGAACGGCAGCAGGGCCACGCGTGTCCCCGGGCTCAGGATTTGTGCCGCTTCAGCTCCACAGACACGTGGGTAAAGTGACAAAGCCAAACTGTTTATTAAGGGAAGGCGAAGCAAAGGGGTCAACTGGGAGGCAAAAAAGGGGATGGGCAGGGCCTGGAGGCTGGAGAGAGGGAGGCAGGCAGGGAGAGAGGGAGGGAGGGAGCTGCCATCAGGGAGGGAGATGACAGGAGCTCCTGGAGCTTCCCACAGGCTCAGCTGTAACCAGCAAGAGCTGTGCCTGGAGTTCCAGCTGGTCCCCTGTGCTCTGCAGGTGGTCTCATCTGCATTGGGAACTCGGGGCTGCCGAAGGACACGGGTTCTTCCGATCCTGCAGACGAAGTTTGGCAGCTCTTGCCTCGAACTTCCGCTGGATGAATTGGTTGATGAAGGAGGGGCACTCGAATTCCCTCAGGGCTTGAAGGGCTGGAGAAAAGAAGCACAGAGAGCCACGGTTAGAGGCCGGATTGCGAGAAGCCAGGGAAATACTCCTGCCAGGGCCATCGCAGCCGGCTCCTGCTATGGCCAGAAGGGAGCCGGAGACAAGGGCTTGGGCCGGGAGGAAGTGCCTGGCCTCGGCTCCCCCACGTGTGCCTGAAAGCTCTCCGGGCTCTGCCCCCACCGCCCCTCCGCACAGGGAGCAGAGCCCTCGGCAGCCCGGGCAGGGATTGTAGCTCCGCAGCCGGGATTTGCAGCTGCCCCCGGCGGCCCCCGCTGGCAGCCGCGCGGCTGCCCCCACTCACCCTGACTGAGGACCTGGAGCTCCTCCTTCTGCCCCATCATGAGCACTCCGGCGACCCCTGGCAAGACAGAGCCCGTGGCGGCGCCAGGCTGCACAGCTGCCCGACACGGGCGCTGGCAGCCCTGCAGCCGCACGCCCTCCTGCCCCGGCAGGGCTCCTGCCGGGCCCCTGCCGCACGCTGCCGCCCAAGGGCACGGCTGCGGGAGGGCGGCGGCAGCGCCGAGGGCGGGCGGGGCTGCTGGCTCACCGATCAACCTGACGGCCGCCTGTCGCAGGCGCTTCTGTGGGCTCTGCAGGAAGGGCAGTGCCCAGCGCAGGTGCTCGGCCGCTCGGCTCTGGTCCTCCAGCAGCTGCAGGGAGCACAGACGGGGAAGGCTTGGCGCGGGCTCTGCCCCTCGGCCCGGCGCTCCCTGCGCCCAGCAGCGGCCGAGCCGGCCCGCACGGCCCAGGGCAGGGAGCGGCGTGTGGGGCGCAGGCTGGCGGGCCCGGCTGCGGCGCCGGGCAGGGGCACAGCTGCCAGCCCCAGCACGGGGGGCAGGGGGCTTCTGCAGCCCGTGCCTGGGGCTCTCGGGCTGTCCTTACCAGGCACTCGGCGAACTTCATGCGCTGCTCCTTGGTCAGCAGCTCCTCCAGGTCCCTCCTCCTCCGGAAGCGGGCCGCACAAAGCAGGGCTTGGAAAGAGGCCTGGAGAGCAGCAGAGAGCCGCAGGTGGCACCCGAGCCCAGGGCACAGGACCCGCATCCCTGTGCCAAGGCCAGGGAAGGCTGGAGCCTGCCAGCTGCCAGGGGAGGAGGCAGCCAGGGATGCAGCAGCGTCCCACAAAACCTGACCTTTGCCACACTCTGGTTCTCATCGTGCCAGTGCAAGAAGAGAGGGAACAGGCTCCGGCTCACAATTCTTGTGAGAGGCTCTTCCCCCTCTTCCACTACCAGCTCCATCACTTTGCAGAAGAGTTGAATGGAGAGCAGCTGCACGTGGCTGTTGTCCTGGAGGAAAGGAAAAGACCTCAGCACCAACTACCCCAGGCCCATCAGGGCAGAGGCCCAAACGTGCACAAGGCACAACATTTCTGGGCAGCGTCCAGTGCCCATGGCTGGGGGCACAGAGCCTTACATTCTCAAAGTGTGGCAGGAGTGGCTCAGCCAGCTTCAGGGCCGTGACGCTGGGTATCTTGAGGTCTTTCTCCTGGAGCATATGTGTGAGCACAGAGAGGATCATGCCGACCATCTCTGCGTCAGGATCTGCCAGCTGCTCCACCAGGTGTTGATAGATGCCGCGTATTACTCCGCCCTGTGTGCAAGAGCAGGCCGTGCTGTGAAGCCGAGGACGGCCGCAGCACCAACAGCTGCTTGGGGCACTCGGGCAGCTGAAGTGGGAGGCAGGAGAGCTGGGAGCAGCTGCCTCTGATGCCAAAGGCCAGCCAAGGCCAAAGGTCTGCATTGCCCAGTCCCGCGCCGTCAGCGCGGCTTCAGCCACCGCCCCTTCTCACCAGCGAGGGCTCCTTGCTGAGCACCACGAGGCCTCTGAGCTCCAGGCGCAGCCTGTCCCTGCACTCGCTCGGCAGGTGCCTGGACACAACCGACAGCGCACTGGGACCGTGCTTGGTCAAGTCCAGACACTCGAGGACCTGAAAGGCACAGGGCAGTGCCAGGGGAGCCGGCCGGCAGGAGCCCAGAAGCGCACAGGGCCGGGCCCAGGCAGCAGCAGCAGCAGGTGCGGGCAGCGTCCCAGGTGACTGCAGCTACGAGAGGCCAGAGAGCTGGGAGGCAGCTCAGCCAGGCAGCGCTGGCCATCATGCTCACCTCCACAAAGAAGGCCAGGGCAGGCAGATCCCAGCAGAGCTGCTTCCCAATGAGCAGGTTGAGCAGGTGCAAGGCAATGTGGGAACACAAGCGGGTCGAGCTACGGCGCATCTCCCTGGCAGGGGGAAAAAGGCAGCAAAGCCCTGAGCCAGGCAGGCAGACCTCTGCCAGGACTGACTCCCAGAGGTGTGATCTTTCTCCAGCGGCCTGCAAGGGGACGTGGGTGCCTTGGGAGGGAGCTGCTCCTGGGCACCCTCCTCTCCCAGCCTATTCCGGTCTGCTTGGTCGCCCCTCGGTGACAAGGCCCTCTCGCCCACAAGCACGGGCACTGCGTGGGGCACTCCGGGCACAGGGCACAAACGCTGGCGGCGGCAGGGAGAAGGGGGTCTCACCTGGCCAGCAGACCGACTGCATAGTGCCGGGTGTCGGCACAGAGCAGGGTGTCCCAGACCCGCTTGCGCTCCAGAGCCACCAGCTGCTTCTCAAAATCCAGGAGGCAGAGCAGAGCTTTCATGGCCTGCGCTGCAAACCTGTGTACAGAGCAAAGGCCAGGTCACGCCAGGAGCACTGGCCCTGTCCACAAGGGCATGGGAAGGACAGGGCGACTGAGACCTGTTGGGCTTCGTGGGAAGGCGGTGTTCCTCCCGACAAGCTCTCCAGAAGTGCTCAACTTCTTCTGGCAGCTGCTCAGTGGTGTCGAAAACTTGGAAGAGCAGAGCCACAAACAGGCGGGCGGAATGAAGGACTAGTGCCTCGTGCCACTCGGGCATGTGAACAGTCTTCCACAGCACCACAGTTGCCTGCAAAGGAGAAAGCGCCGCGAGGCAGCAGTCAGTGCCCTGGTGTCCATGTTGCAGTGGGAGCAGCCAGCAGTGATGCAGGGGGATGCAGTGGGAGATGCAGTGGGAGCAGCCAGCCTGCTCCCCCTGAGCGTGCCCCTAGCCCAGCTTTTGGCCCAGCGCCTGAGGGAACAGGGAACTGCAGGACAGGGAGAGAGCATGGAGAGCTGCTGGAGAGGTGACCTGGAGGGTGAGCAAAGGCCAGTTCCAGAAACTCACAGCCAGGGCAAAGATGGCCTCGTTATCCCCACTGTAGAAGAACATGCTGTAATGTGGCCTGTCCTCCGTCACAGACAGGAGTGCTGGAAGCACCCTCTGCACTGCGGATCCCGAGGAGCCGATGGTTCTCCACATCAGCGCAGCAGCCCTGTGGGACCAGAGCTGCGCGTCAGGACCATGCCCCCGTGCAGCTGCCTGGGGCCGGGGAGCAGAGCCCCGGTGCCCTGAGGAGCAGGGGGGGGGAGAGCATGGCAGCAGTCTCAAGAAACAGAGGGGCCCCAGGGTCTTGGAGCTGTCCACCTGTCTGGCAGACCCCACTGGACAGGCTGGACAGTGGGAGGGCCCCTAGGGGCCGCTGAGCACCGAGCTCTCAAGGCAGTTGTGCTCTGTACCTGTCACAGGTTGGGGCACAGCGCAGGAGGCTCATCACCACATTAGCAGGGTGCTCTTGGGCCAGGCTCACAATGTCCCATTGCAGCCCAGTGTCCACAGTGAGACGGGACATGAGTGTTTGGTGAATGTCCCTCACCATGGCTGGCACCTAGAGGAGGCGTGGGGAATGACTGGAGTGCTGTGCAAGGAGGGAGCAAGTTGCCCAGCTTCTCCCAAGAAGTGCTTGCCTTCCCACCCCACTCTGCTAGCCTCAATGGCTGGGGCGGCCCAGCAGACGTGGCTTGAAGGGCCACACGATGCTGGAAGGCCTTCAGCCCTGGCCCCAGGCTGCTTACCTGCTGCTGGGAAGAAAAGAAATCCTGAGAGGGAGCAGGAACCGCAGTGCAAGTGGGCCTGGGGATGGTCTTGGAGAGGACCCACGTGCTTTGCGTCCTTGCGTCCTCACTCAGGGCCGTGACAGCCTCCGGCCTGGCCTCAGCCATTGCCCTGACAGGGTCTGCTGCACGCTGAGGGGAGGCCGAGCTGACATCAGGCTCTGCCTGCAGCTCGGCCGTGGCCTGGGTTGCTGTGGCGCTGGTGTTTCTGCGCCGAAGGCGCAGCAACCTCCGCAGTATCTGCAGCAGAAGGAAGGGCGGGAAGAGAGGGACGTTCCGTGGCCTGCTCCAAGCGCAGCGCCAGGCCGAGCAGTGCCAGCAGGCCCGGCCCAGGTGGGGATGGCCGCAGGTACCTGCGCTGCTCGGTGGAAGCATCCGCCAGTGGGGTCCTGCTCTGGTGTCCCATCCTTGCCCGCACCTGGCAAAGAGCGAGCGCAGCCAGAGCTGAGGGGCTGCGGGAGGGGCCGGAGAACACGGCCCAGCCCTGCGCTGCCCGGGCAGGGCCGGCCCCCGGGTGGCCAGGGGACGCAGCACGGCCAGCGGAGGGCAGCCCCAGCCCCTCTTCCGTCCTGTCTGCAGGCACGTCCACAGGGGCAGGGACGGGATGGGGCTAGGCCGGCCACAGGCACCAGCCCTGCGGCCTGGCTGTGCCACTCACCATCCTGCCGTGGCTGCAACTGCTCCGGCTCTGCAGGCTGCTGTGCTGGGGAGGCTGCAGGGCCTTTCTTTTTCTTCCCCCGAAGCACCTTGAAGAGGCTGCGCACTCTGCCTGCCATCCCGCTTGCTGACACCTTTGTGCCGATGCCTGGGCAAAGGGTCTGAATCAGCAAGCGCCTGGCAGGTGCCTGTGACAGAGAAGCCTCAGGAAGGCTACAGGACAGCACGTCCTGCACTCTGACCTCAAGGGCTCCTGCCATAAGAACAGGAGACTCCTTGTGAGCAGTGGAAGGCACTGAGTCCTATGGCCTGGCCACGAGGGCACTGGCCACAGGGACGGCAGATACCTTGGGAAAGCTGTGAGTCAGGAAGTCCCACAGTCTGGCCACAAGGCCAGCCGCAGGAGCAACGCTTTGGAAAAGCGTGGGTCAGCGACGAAAGAGCTGGCTGTGTGGGGCTCCTCACAGCACAGCTCTGGCACGTCCTGTCCCGTCACGTGCACAGAGCACTGTGGCGTTGCCTCGTCACCACCAGCACCCATGTCACCACGTGTCACAAAGGGTCCTGTTCCATGCCATTCCATGGTCACCGTGCTGCGTCGTGTCAGCAAGGTCCCTTGGAAACGCTGCCAAGTGCTCTGGGGCCACCCCCACCCCGCCCAAAATGCCTCTGATTGGAAGGATTCCATTGCCCCACGTGTCTAAGACAGCCCGGGACACACCAAGCCCGGCCAAGGGCTCAGGGAAGGACTCTCCACGGTGCCCGGCCAGCACAGCCCAGCTCGCTGCTGGCTCTGGAGCTGAGCAGCTTCCAGCAAGCACGGGGCAAACGCATCTTGCCAAGAGTTAAAACACACCAGAGAGGGGAGGTGGCATCAATGTGTGCATCAAGGCCTTTGAATTCACAGCTCCCCAAGAGAGCTTTGTGGCACTCGGCTGGACAAACAGGATCCGGCTCAGACCTGTGCTCAAAGGTGGGCAACAAACCCTGCCGCAGATGCTTGGCTTGGTCTCTGCAGGCCCAGGCAGATGCCAAAGCTGCTCTTCACATGCTTGCCCTACCCCTCTGCCAAGTGCAAGGGGCCTCAAGGACTGAAGGAAACACAGGGAGTCAAAGGGAGACAGCTGCACCTACCTCACTTGCGGGCTCCTGGGAAAGCAGTTTCCTTGGGAATCAAGCCCCTCTCTTCCAAGGGCACTTCCCCAGATGTGTACATTTCCTGGGGAACACCAACCCACCCCTAAGAAACACTGGCAAGGCTGAATTGCTTGTGCTCCTTGCAGCGCAGGCACTCCAGCTGGAGCTCATCTTCCTTGCCCCGAGTCTCTTTCCACGCGTCGCTTCGGGCGTGCAGCCCCTGGCGCCTCCAAGCACGAGCTGCCCGCTGCCTCTGCACGTGCCTGAGCTCCTGCCTGCGCTCAGGGCAGCAAAACCAGGCTGTTCCCAGCCAGGGAGCGGAGCCCTGCTCCCGCTGGAGGCTCTGGTGAGCCCCTTCCAGGACGCTCCGCCGTGCACGCAGCACTTCTCCTGCCCACCCAGAAGGCTCCTGGGACAGCAGGACACAAGCTGGCCGCCTCTGGGCTCAGCACACCCCAAACAGAGGGGGGGCAGGAAGATGCAGCGGCTGTTTTGCAGCCCTGCCCAAGAGAGGTGGGAAGGGTCTCCTCCCTCTGGTCTCACTTGGTTGGGTTTCTGACTGGGCCTGAGGCAGGGGCTGCCATTCCTCACTTGTGGGGAGACCAGAGCTGCCAGAACCACACTGAGCCTGCAGGCACTGCCTGCAGCCACTGGGACGGTCACACCTCTGAGGCTCAGCCACTCCCTGCTGCTGCTGCTTTTAGGCACACGCAAAGCTCACTGTTAGGCCACGACGGTCTCTGCTTCTGCCCTCTTCCTGTCCCTGCGAAGGGATGGAGCATTGCTGTGCTTTCAGGAAGCTCTCAGGGAAAATCTTCCAGCATTGCAAGCTCCTCTGCCCTCCATAGATGCATGCTATGGAATCCCTCACAGCTGCCTTCAGAGCATCCTCAAGCTAGCTCTTCTTCAACCCAGGGTCCTTGTTCCCTTCAGCATGCTCAGCATGACCTTCAACTCCATGGTGCTGTGCAACTGAAGCAGCAGGACAGGGACCTTTGCAGCCTGAGCTGCCCTTGTTCCTCTCTGCCCGTGCACAGAACACAGCGTGGAAGAGAACGGCAGCAGGGCCACGCGTGTCCCCGGGCTCAGGATTTGTGCCGCTTCAGCTCCACAGACACGTGGGTAAAGTGACAAAGCCAAACTGTTTATTAAGGGAAGGCGAAGCAAAGGGGTCAACTGGGAGGCAAAAAAGGGGATGGGCAGGGCCTGGAGGCTGGAGAGAGGGAGGCAGGCAGGGAGAGAGGGAGGGAGGGAGCTGCCATCAGGGAGGGAGATGACAGGAGCTCCTGGAGCTTCCCACAGGCTCAGCTGTAACCAGCAAGAGCTGTGCCTGGAGTTCCAGCTGGTCCCCTGTGCTCTGCAGGTGGTCTCATCTGCATTGGGAACTCGGGGCTGCCGAAGGACACGGGTTCTTCCGATCCTGCAGACGAAGTTTGGCAGCTCTTGCCTCGAACTTCCGCTGGATGAATTGGTTGATGAAGGAGGGGCACTCGAATTCCCTCAGGGCTTGAAGGGCTGGAGAAAAGAAGCACAGAGAGCCACGGTTAGAGGCCGGATTGCGAGAAGCCAGGGAAATACTCCTGCCAGGGCCATCGCAGCCGGCTCCTGCTATGGCCAGAAGGGAGCCGGAGACAAGGGCTTGGGCCGGGAGGAAGTGCCTGGCCTCGGCTCCCCCACGTGTGCCTGAAAGCTCTCCGGGCTCTGCCCCCACCGCCCCTCCGCACAGGGAGCAGAGCCCTCGGCAGCCCGGGCAGGGATTGTAGCTCCGCAGCCGGGATTTGCAGCTGCCCCCGGCGGCCCCCGCTGGCAGCCGCGCGGCTGCCCCCACTCACCCTGACTGAGGACCTGGAGCTCCTCCTTCTGCCCCATCATGAGCACTCCGGCGACCCCTGGCAAGACAGAGCCCGTGGCGGCGCCAGGCTGCACAGCTGCCCGACACGGGCGCTGGCAGCCCTGCAGCCGCACGCCCTCCTGCCCCGGCAGGGCTCCTGCCGGGCCCCTGCCGCACGCTGCCGCCCAAGGGCACGGCTGCGGGAGGGCGGCGGCAGCGCCGAGGGCGGGCGGGGCTGCTGGCTCACCGATCAACCTGACGGCCGCCTGTCGCAGGCGCTTCTGTGGGCTCTGCAGGAAGGGCAGTGCCCAGCGCAGGTGCTCGGCCGCTCGGCTCTGGTCCTCCAGCAGCTGCAGGGAGCACAGACGGGGAAGGCTTGGCGCGGGCTCTGCCCCTCGGCCCGGCGCTCCCTGCGCCCAGCAGCGGCCGAGCCGGCCCGCACGGCCCAGGGCAGGGAGCGGCGTGTGGGGCGCAGGCTGGCGGGCCCGGCTGCGGCGCCGGGCAGGGGCACAGCTGCCAGCCCCAGCACGGGGGGCAGGGGGCTTCTGCAGCCCGTGCCTGGGGCTCTCGGGCTGTCCTTACCAGGCACTCGGCGAACTTCATGCGCTGCTCCTTGGTCAGCAGCTCCTCCAGGTCCCTCCTCCTCCGGAAGCGGGCCGCACAAAGCAGGGCTTGGAAAGAGGCCTGGAGAGCAGCAGAGAGCCGCAGGTGGCACCCGAGCCCAGGGCACAGGACCCGCATCCCTGTGCCAAGGCCAGGGAAGGCTGGAGCCTGCCAGCTGCCAGGGCAGGAGGCAGCCAGGGATGCAGCAGCGTCCCACAAAACCTGACCTTTGCCACACTCTGGTTCTCATCGTGCCAGTGCAAGAAGAGAGGGAACAGGCTCCGGCTCACAATTCTTGTGAGAGGCTCTTCCCCCTCTTCCACTACCAGCTCCATCACTTTGCAGAAGAGTTGAATGGAGAGCAGCTGCACGTGGCTGTTGTCCTGGAGGAAAGGAAAAGACCTCAGCACCAACTACCCCAGGCCCATCAGGGCAGAGGCCCAAACGTGCACAAGGCACAACATTTCTGGGCAGCGTCCAGTGCCCATGGCTGGGGGCACAGAGCCTTACATTCTCAAAGTGTGGCAGGAGTGGCTCAGCCAGCTTCAGGGCCGTGACGCTGGGTATCTTGAGGTCTTTCTCCTGGAGCATATGTGTGAGCACAGAGAGGATCATGCCGACCATCTCTGCGTCAGGATCTGCCAGCTGCTCCACCAGGTGTTGATAGATGCCGCGTATTCCTCCGCCCTGTGTGCAAGAGCAGGCCGTGCTGTGAAGCCGAGGACGGCCGCAGCACCAACAGCTGCTTGGGGCACTCGGGCAGCTGAAGTGGGAGGCAGGAGAGCTGGGAGCAGCTGCCTCTGATGCCAAAGGCCAGCCAAGGCCAAAGGTCTGCATTGCCCAGTCCCGCGCCGTCAGCGCGGCTTCAGCCACCGCCCCTTCTCACCAGCGAGGGCTCCTTGCTGAGCACCACGAGGCCTCTGAGCTCCAGGCGCAGCCTGTCCCTGCACTCGCTCGGCAGGTGCCTGGACACAACCGACAGCGCACTGGGACCGTGCTTGGTCAAGTCCAGACACTCGAGGACCTGAAAGGCACAGGGCAGTGCCAGGGGAGCCGGCCGGCAGGAGCCCAGAAGCGCACAGGGCCGGGCCCAGGCAGCAGCAGCAGCAGGTGCGGGCAGCGTCCCAGGTGACTGCAGCTACGAGAGGCCAGAGAGCTGGGAGGCAGCTCAGCCAGGCAGCGCTGGCCATCATGCTCACCTCCACAAAGAAGGCCAGGGCAGGCAGATCCCAGCAGAGCTGCTTCCCAATGAGCAGGTTGAGCAGGTGCAAGGCGATGTGGGAACACAAGCGGGTCGAGCTACGGCGCATCTCCCTGGCAGGGGGAAAAAGGCAGCAAAGCCCTGAGCCAGGCAGGCAGACCTCTGCCAGGACTGACTCCCAGAGGTGTGATCTTTCTCCAGCGGCCTGCAAGGGGACGTGGGTGCCTTGGGAGGGAGCTGCTCCTGGGCACCCTCCTCTCCCAGCCTATTCCGGTCTGCTTGGTCGCCCCTCGGTGACAAGGCCCTCTCGCCCACAAGCACGGGCACTGCGTGGGGCACTCCGGGCACAGGGCACAAACGCTGGCGGCGGCAGGGAGAAGGGGGTCTCACCTGGCCAGCAGACCGACTGCATAGTGCCGGGTGTCGGCACAGAGCAGGGTGTCCCAGACCCGCTTGCGCTCCAGAGCCACCAGCTGCTTCTCAAAATCCAGGAGGCAGAGCAGAGCTTTCATGGCCTGCGCTGCAAACCTGTGTACAGAGCAAAGGCCAGGTCACGCCAGGAGCACTGGCCCTGTCCACAAGGGCATGGGAAGGACAGGGCGACTGAGACCTGTTGGGCTTCGTGGGAAGGCGGTGTTCCTCCCGACAAGCTCTCCAGAAGTGCTCAACTTCTTCTGGCAGCTGCTCAGTGGTGTCGAAAACTTGGAAGAGCAGAGCCACAAACAGGCGGGCGGAATGAAGGACTAGTGCCTCGTGCCACTCGGGCATGTGAACAGTCTTCCACAGCACCACAGTTGCCTGCAAAGGAGAAAGCGCCGCGAGGCAGCAGTCAGTGCCCTGGTGTCCATGTTGCAGTGGGAGCAGCCAGCAGTGATGCAGGGGGATGCAGTGGGAGATGCAGTGGGAGCAGCCAGCCTGCTCCCCCTGAGCGTGCCCCTAGCCCAGCTTTTGGCCCAGCGCCTGAGGGAACAGGGAACTGCAGGACAGGGAGAGAGCATGGAGAGCTGCTGGAGAGGTGACCTGGAGGGTGAGCAAAGGCCAGTTCCAGAAACTCACAGCCAGGGCAAAGATGGCCTCGTTATCCCCACTGTAGAAGAACATGCTGTAATGTGGCCTGTCCTCCGTCACAGACAGGAGTGCTGGAAGCACCCTCTGCACTGCGGATCCCGAGGAGCCGATGGTTCTCCACATCAGCGCAGCAGCCCTGTGGGACCAGAGCTGCGCGTCAGGACCATGCCCCCGTGCAGCTGCCTGGGGCCGGGGAGCAGAGCCCCGGTGCCCTGAGGAGCAGGGGGGGGGAGAGCATGGCAGCAGTCTCAAGAAACAGAGGGGCCCCAGGGTCTTGGAGCTGTCCACCTGTCTGGCAGACCCCACTGGACAGGCTGGACAGTGGGAGGGCCCCTAGGGGCCGCTGAGCACCGAGCTCTCAAGGCAGTTGTGCTCTGTACCTGTCACAGGTTGGGGCACAGCGCAGGAGGCTCATCACCACATTAGCAGGGTGCTCTTGGGCCAGGCTCACAATGTCCCATTGCAGCCCAGTGTCCACAGTGAGACGGGACATGAGTGTTTGGTGAATGTCCCTCACCATGGCTGGCACCTAGAGGAGGCGTGGGGAATGACTGGAGTGCTGTGCAAGGAGGGAGCAAGTTGCCCAGCTTCTCCCAAGAAGTGCTTGCCTTCCCACCCCACTCTGCTAGCCTCAATGGCTGGGGCGGCCCAGCAGACGTGGCTTGAAGGGCCACACGATGCTGGAAGGCCTTCAGCCCTGGCCCCAGGCTGCTTACCTGCTGCTGGGAAGAAAAGAAATCCTGAGAGGGAGCAGGAACCGCAGTGCAAGTGGGCCTGGGGATGGTCTTGGAGAGGACCCACGTGCTTTGCGTCCTTGCGTCCTCACTCAGGGCCGTGACAGCCTCCGGCCTGGCCTCAGCCATTGCCCTGACAGGGTCTGCTGCACGCTGAGGGGAGGCCGAGCTGACATCAGGCTCTGCCTGCAGCTCGGCCGTGGCCTGGGTTGCTGTGGCGCTGGTGTTTCTGCGCCGAAGGCGCAGCAACCTCCGCAGTATCTGCAGCAGAAGGAAGGGCGGGAAGAGAGGGACGTTCCGTGGCCTGCTCCAAGCGCAGCGCCAGGCCGAGCAGTGCCAGCAGGCCCGGCCCAGGTGGGGATGGCCGCAGGTACCTGCGCTGCTCGGTGGAAGCATCCGCCAGTGGGGTCCTGCTCTGGTGTCCCATCCTTGCCCGCACCTGGCAAAGAGCGAGCGCAGCCAGAGCTGAGGGGTTGCGGGAGGGGCCGGAGAACACGGCCCAGCCCTGCGCTGCCCGGGCAGGGCCGGCCCCCGGGTGGCCAGGGGACGCAGCACGGCCAGCGGAGGGCAGCCCCAGCCCCTCTTCCGTCCTGTCTGCAGGCACGTCCACAGGGGCAGGGACGGGATGGGGCTAGGCCGGCCACAGGCACCAGCCCTGCGGCCTGGCTGTGCCACTCACCATCCTGCCGTGGCTGCAACTGCTCCGGCTCTGCAGGCTGCTGTGCTGGGGAGGCTGCAGGGCCTTTCTTTTTCTTCCCCCGAAGCACCTTGAAGAGGCTGCGCACTCTGCCTGCCATCCCGCTTGCTGACACCTTTGTGCCGATGCCTGGGCAAAGGGTCTGAATCAGCAAGCGCCTGGCAGGTGCCTGTGACAGAGAAGCCTCAGGAAGGCTACAGGACAGCACGTCCTGCACTCTGACCTCAAGGGCTCCTGCCATAAGAACAGGAGACTCCTTGTGAGCAGTGGAAGGCACTGAGTCCTATGGCCTGGCCACGAGGGCACTGGCCACAGGGACGGCAGATACCTTGGGAAAGCTGCGAGTCAGGAAGTCCCACAGTCTGGCCACAAGGCCAGCCGCAGGAGCAACGCTTTGGAAAAGCGTGGGTCAGCGACGAAAGAGCTGGCTGTGTGGGGCTCCTCACAGCACAGCTCTGGCACGTCCTGTCCCGTCACGTGCACAGAGCACTGTGGCGTTGCCTCGTCACCACCAGCACCCATGTCACCACGTGCCACAAAGGGTCCTGTTCCATGCCATTCCATGGTCACCGTGCTGCGTCGTGTCAGCAAGGTCCCTTGGAAACGCTGCCAAGTGCTCTGGGGCCACCCCCACCCCGCCCAAAATGCCTCTGATTGGAAGGATTCCATTGCCCCACGTGTCTAAGACAGCCCGGGACACACCAAGCCCGGCCAAGGGCTCAGGGAAGGACTCTCCACGGTGCCCGGCCAGCACAGCCCAGCTCACTGCTGGCTCTGGAGCTGAGCAGCTTCCAGCAAGCACGGGGCAAACGCATCTTGCCAAGAGTTAAAACACACCAGAGAGGGGAGGTGGCATCAATGTGTGCATCAAGGCCTTTGAATTCACAGCTCCCCAAGAGAGCTTTGTGGCACTCAGCTGGACAAACAGGATCCGGCTCAGACCTGTGCTCAAAGGTGGGCAACAAACCCTGCCGCAGATGCTTGGCTTGGTCTCTGCAGGCCCAGGCAGATGCCAAAGCTGCTCTTCACATGCTTGCCCTACCCCTCTGCCAAGTGCAAGGGGCCTCAAGGACTGAAGGAAACACAGGGAGTCAAAGGGAGACAGCTGCACCTACCTCACTTGCGGGCTCCTGGGAAAGCAGTTTCCTTGGGAATCAAGCCCCTCTCTTCCAAGGGCACTTCCCCAGATGTGTACATTTCCTGGGGAACACCAACCCACCCCTAAGAAACACTGGCAAGGCTGAATTGCTTGTGCTCCTTGCAGCGCAGGCACTCCAGCTGGAGCTCATCTTCCTTGCCCCGAGTCTCTTTCCACGCGTCGCTTCGGGCGTGCAGCCCCTGGCGCCTCCAAGCACGAGCTGCCCGCTGCCTCTGCACGTGCCTGAGCTCCTGCCTGCGCTCAGGGCAGCAAAACCAGGCTGTTCCCAGCCAGGGAGCGGAGCCCTGCTCCCGCTGGAGGCTCTGGTGAGCCCCTTCCAGGACGCTCCGCCGTGCACGCAGCACTTCTCCTGCCCACCCAGAAGGCTCCTGGGACAGCAGGACACAAGCTGGCCGCCTCTGGGCTCAGCACACCCCAAACAGAGGGGGGGCAGGAAGATGCAGCGGCTGTTTTGCAGCCCTGCCCAAGAGAGGTGGGAAGGGTCTCCTCCCTCTGGTCTCACTTGGTTGGGTTTCTGACTGGGCCTGAGGCAGGGGCTGCCATTCCTCACTTGTGGGGAGACCAGAGCTGCCAGAACCACACTGAGCCTGCAGGCACTGCCTGCAGCCACTGGGACGGTCACACCTCTGAGGCTCAGCCACTCCCTGCTGCTGCTGCTTTTAGGCACACGCAAAGCTCACTGTTAGGCCACGACGGTCTCTGCTTCTGCCCTCTTCCTGTCCCTGCGAAGGGATGGAGCATTGCTGTGCTTTCAGGAAGCTCTCAGGGAAAATCTTCCAGCATTGCAAGCTCCTCTGCCCTCCATAGATGCATGCTATGGAATCCCTCACAGCTGCCTTCAGAGCATCCTCAAGCTAGCTCTTCTTCAACCCAGGGTCCTTGTTCCCTTCAGCATGCTCAGCATGACCTTCAACTCCATGGTGCTGTGCAACTGAAGCAGCAGGACAGGGACCTTTGCAGCCTGAGCTGCCCTTGTTCCTCTCTGCCCGTGCACAGAACACAGCGTGGAAGAGAACGGCAGCAGGGCCACGCGTGTCCCCGGGCTCAGGATTTGTGCCGCTTCAGCTCCACAGACACGTGGGTAAAGTGACAAAGCCAAACTGTTTATTAAGGGAAGGCGAAGCAAAGGGGTCAACTGGGAGGCAAAAAAGGGGACGGGCAGGGCCTGGAGGCTGGAGAGAGGGAGGCAGGCAGGGAGAGAGGGAGGGAGGGAGCTGCCATCAGGGAGGGAGATGACAGGAGCTCCTGGAGCTTCCCACAGGCTCAGCTGTAACCAGCAAGAGCTGTGCCTGGAGTTCCAGCTGGTCCCCTGTGCTCTGCAGGTGGTCTCATCTGCATTGGGAACTCGGGGCTGCCGAAGGACACGGGTTCTTCCGATCCTGCAGACGAAGTTTGGCAGCTCTTGCCTCGAACTTCCGCTGGATAAATTGGTTGATGAAGGAGGGGCACTCGAATTCCCTCAGGGCTTGAAGGGCTGGAGAAAAGAAGCACAGAGAGCCACGGTTAGAGGCCGGATTGCGAGAAGCCAGGGAAATACTCCTGCCAGGGCCATCGCAGCCGGCTCCTGCTATGGCCAGAAGGGAGCCGGAGACAAGGGCTTGGGCCGGGAGGAAGTGCCTGGCCTCGGCTCCCCCACGTGTGCCTGAAAGCTCTCCGGGCTCTGCCCCCACCGCCCCTCCGCACAGGGAGCAGAGCCCTCGGCAGCCCGGGCAGGGATTGTAGCTCCGCAGCCGGGATTTGCAGCTGCCCCCGGCGGCCCCCGCTGGCAGCCGCGCGGCTGCCCCCACTCACCCTGACTGAGGACCTGGAGCTCCTCCTTCTGCCCCATCATGAGCACTCCGGCGACCCCTGGCAAGACAGAGCCCGTGGCGGCGCCAGGCTGCACAGCTGCCCGACACGGGCGCTGGCAGCCCTGCAGCCGCACGCCCTCCTGCCCCGGCAGGGCTCCTGCCGGGCCCCTGCCGCACGCTGCCGCCCAAGGGCACGGCTGCGGGAGGGCGGCGGCAGCGCCGAGGGCGGGCGGGGCTGCAGCGGTCCAGGCTCGGCTCCCGCTGCCGGGGCAGCAGCCGGGCCGGGGGCAGGGAGGGGCGCGGCGCTGCTGGCTCACCGATCAACCTGACGGCCGCCTGTCGCAGGCGCTTCTGTGGGCTCTGCAGGAAGGGCAGTGCCCAGCGCAGGTGCTCGGCCGCTCGGCTCTGGTCCTCCAGCAGCTGCAGGGAGCACAGACGGGGAAGGCTTGGCGCGGGCTCTGCCCCTCGGCCCGGCGCTCCCTGCGCCCAGCAGCGGCCGAGCCGGCCCGCACGGCCCAGGGCAGGGAGCGGCGTGTGGGGCGCAGGCTGGCGGGCCCGGCTGCGGCGCCGGGCAGGGGCACAGCTGCCAGCCCCAGCACGGGGGGCAGGGGGCTTCTGCAGCCCGTGCCTGGGGCTCTCGGGCTGTCCTTACCAGGCACTCGGCGAACTTCATGCGCTGCTCCTTGGTCAGCAGCTCCTCCAGGTCCCTCCTCCTCCGGAAGCGGGCCGCACAAAGCAGGGCTTGGAAAGAGGCCTGGAGAGCAGCAGAGAGCCGCAGGTGGCACCCGAGCCCAGGGCACAGGACCCGCATCCCTGTGCCAAGGCCAGGGAAGGCTGGAGCCTGCCAGCTGCCAGGGCAGGAGGCAGCCAGGGATGCAGCAGCGTCCCACAAAACCTGACCTTTGCCACACTCTGGTTCTCATCGTGCCAGTGCAAGAAGAGAGGGAACAGGCTCCGGCTCACAATTCTTGTGAGAGGCTCTTCCCCCTCTTCCACTACCAGCTCCATCACTTTGCAGAAGAGTTGAATGGAGAGCAGCTGCACGTGGCTGTTGTCCTGGAGGAAAGGAAAAGACCTCAGCACCAACTACCCCAGGCCCATCAGGGCAGAGGCCCAAACGTGCACAAGGCACAACATTTCTGGGCAGCGTCCAGTGCCCGTGGCTGGGGGCACAGAGCCTTACATTCTCAAAGTGTGGCAGGAGTGGCTCAGCCAGCTTCAGGGCCGTGACGCTGGGTATCTTGAGGTCTTTCTCCTGGAGCATATGTGTGAGCACAGAGAGGATCATGCCGACCATCTCTGCGTCAGGATCTGCCAGCTGCTCCACCAGGTGTTGATAGATGCCGCGTATTCCTCCGCCCTGTGTGCAAGAGCAGGCCGTGCTGTGAAGCCGAGGACGGCCGCAGCACCAACAGCTGCTTGGGGCACTCGGGCAGCTGAAGTGGGAGGCAGGAGAGCTGGGAGCAGCTGCCTCTGATGCCAAAGGCCAGCCAAGGCCAAAGGTCTGCATTGCCCAGTCCCGCGCCGTCAGCGCGGCTTCAGCCACCGCCCCTTCTCACCAGCGAGGGCTCCTTGCTGAGCACCACGAGGCCTCTGAGCTCCAGGCGCAGCCTGTCCCTGCACTCGCTCGGCAGGTGCCTGGACACAACCGACAGCGCACTGGGACCGTGCTTGGTCAAGTCCAGACACTCGAGGACCTGAAAGGCACAGGGCAGTGCCAGGGGAGCCGGCCGGCAGGAGCCCAGAAGCGCACAGGGCCGGGCCCAGGCAGCAGCAGCAGCAGGTGCGGGCAGCGTCCCAGGTGACTGCAGCTACGAGAGGCCAGAGAGCTGGGAGGCAGCTCAGCCAGGCAGCGCTGGCCATCATGCTCACCTCCACAAAGAAGGCCAGGGCAGGCAGATCCCAGCAGAGCTGCTTCCCAATGAGCAGGTTGAGCAGGTGCAAGGCAATGTGGGAACACAAGCGGGTCGAGCTACGGCGCATCTCCCTGGCAGGGGGAAAAAGGCAGCAAAGCCCTGAGCCAGGCAGGCAGACCTCTGCCAGGACTGACTCCCAGAGGTGTGATCTTTCTCCAGCGGCCTGCAAGGGGACGTGGGTGCCTTGGGATGGAGCTGCTCCTGGGCACCCTCCTCTCCCAGCCTATTCCGGTCTGCTTGGTCGCCCCTCGGTGACAAGGCCCTCTCGCCCACAAGCACGGGCACTGCGTGGGGCACTCCGGGCACAGGGCACAAACGCTGGCGGCGGCAGGGAGAAGGGGGTCTCACCTGGCCAGCAGACCGACTGCATAGTGCCGGGTGTCGGCACAGAGCAGGGTGTCCCAGACCCGCTTGCGCTCCAGAGCCACCAGCTGCTTCTCAAAATCCAGGAGGCAGAGCAGAGCTTTCATGGCCTGCGCTGCAAACCTGTGTACAGAGCAAAGGCCAGGTCACGCCAGGAGCACTGGCCCTGTCCACAAGGGCATGGGAAGGACAGGGCGACTGAGACCTGTTGGGCTTCGTGGGAAGGCGGTGTTCCTCCCGACAAGCTCTCCAGAAGTGCTCAACTTCTTCTGGCAGCTGCTCAGTGGTGTCGAAAACTTGGAAGAGCAGAGCCACAAACAGGCGGGCGGAATGAAGGACTAGTGCCTCGTGCCACTCGGGCATGTGAACAGTCTTCCACAGCACCACAGTTGCCTGCAAAGGAGAAAGCGCCGCGAGGCAGCAGTCAGTGCCCTGGTGTCCATGTTGCAGTGGGAGCAGCCAGCAGTGATGCAGGGGGATGCAGTGGGAGATGCAGTGGGAGCAGCCAGCCTGCTCCCCCTGAGCGTGCCCCTAGCCCAGCTTTTGGCCCAGCGCCTGAGGGAACAGGGAACTGCAGGACAGGGAGAGAGCATGGAGAGCTGCTGGAGAGGTGACCTGGAGGGTGAGCAAAGGCCAGTTCCAGAAACTCACAGCCAGGGCAAAGATGGCCTCGTTATCCCCACTGTAGAAGAACATGCTGTAATGTGGCCTGTCCTCCGTCACAGACAGGAGTGCTGGAAGCACCCTCTGCACTGCGGATCCCGAGGAGCCGATGGTTCTCCACATCAGCGCAGCAGCCCTGTGGGACCAGAGCTGCGCGTCAGGACCATGCCCCCGTGCAGCTGCCTGGGGCCGGGGAGCAGAGCCCCGGTGCCCTGAGGAGCAGGGGGGGGGAGAGCATGGCAGCAGTCTCAAGAAACAGAGGGGCCCCAGGGTCTTGGAGCTGTCCACCTGTCTGGCAGACCCCACTGGACAGGCTGGACAGTGGGAGGGCCCCTAGGGGCCGCTGAGCACCGAGCTCTCAAGGCAGTTGTGCTCTGTACCTGTCACAGGTTGGGGCACAGCGCAGGAGGCTCATCACCACATTAGCAGGGTGCTCTTGGGCCAGGCTCACAATGTCCCATTGCAGCCCAGTGTCCACAGTGAGACGGGACATGAGTGTTTGGTGAATGTCCCTCACCATGGCTGGCACCTAGAGGAGGCGTGGGGAATGACTGGAGTGCTGTGCAAGGAGGGAGCAAGTTGCCCAGCTTCTCCCAAGAAGTGCTTGCCTTCCCACCCCACTCTGCTAGCCTCAATGGCTGGGGCGGCCCAGCAGACGTGGCTTGAAGGGCCACACGATGCTGGAAGGCCTTCAGCCCTGGCCCCAGGCTGCTTACCTGCTGCTGGGAAGAAAAGAAATCCTGAGAGGGAGCAGGAACCGCAGTGCAAGTGGGCCTGGGGATGGTCTTGGAGAGGACCCACGTGCTTTGCGTCCTTGCGTCCTCACTCAGGGCCGTGACAGCCTCCGGCCTGGCCTCAGCCATTGCCCTGACAGGGTCTGCTGCACGCTGAGGGGAGGCCGAGCTGACATCAGGCTCTGCCTGCAGCTCGGCCGTGGCCTGGGTTGCTGTGGCGCTGGTGTTTCTGCGCCGAAGGCGCAGCAACCTCCGCAGTATCTGCAGCAGAAGGAAGGGCGGGAAGAGAGGGACGTTCCGTGGCCTGCTCCAAGCGCAGCGCCAGGCCGAGCAGTGCCAGCAGGCCCGGCCCAGGTGGGGATGGCCGCAGGTACCTGCGCTGCTCGGTGGAAGCATCCGCCAGTGGGGTCCTGCTCTGGTGTCCCATCCTTGCCCGCACCTGGCAAAGAGCGAGCGCAGCCAGAGCTGAGGGGCTGCGGGAGGGGCCGGAGAACACGGCCCAGCCCTGCGCTGCCCGGGCAGGGCCGGCCCCCGGGTGGCCAGGGGACGCAGCACGGCCAGCGGAGGGCAGCCCCAGCCCCTCTTCCGTCCTGTCTGCAGGCACGTCCACAGGGGCAGGGACGGGATGGGGCTAGGCCGGCCACAGGCACCAGCCCTGCGGCCTGGCTGTGCCACTCACCATCCTGCCGTGGCTGCAACTGCTCCGGCTCTGCAGGCTGCTGTGCTGGGGAGGCTGCAGGGCCTTTCTTTTTCTTCCCCCGAAGCACCTTGAAGAGGCTGCGCACTCTGCCTGCCATCCCGCTTGCTGACACCTTTGTGCCGATGCCTGGGCAAAGGGTCTGAATCAGCAAGCGCCTGGCAGGTGCCTGTGACAGAGAAGCCTCAGGAAGGCTACAGGACAGCACGTCCTGCACTCTGACCTCAAGGGCTCCTGCCATAAGAACAGGAGACTCCTTGTGAGCAGTGGAAGGCACTGAGTCCTATGGCCTGGCCACGAGGGCACTGGCCACAGGGACGGCAGATACCTTGGGAAAGCTGTGAGTCAGGAAGTCCCACAGTCTGGCCACAAGGCCAGCCGCAGGAGCAACGCTTTGGAAAAGCGTGGGTCAGCGACGAAAGAGCTGGCTGTGTGGGGCTCCTCACAGCACAGCTCTGGCACGTCCTGTCCCGTCACGTGCACAGAGCACTGTGGCGTTGCCTCGTCACCACCAGCACCCATGTCACCACGTGTCACAAAGGGTCCTGTTCCATGCCATTCCATGGTCACCGTGCTGCGTCGTGTCAGCAAGGTCCCTTGGAAACGCTGCCAAGTGCTCTGGGGCCACCCCCACCCCGCCCAAAATGCCTCTGATTGGAAGGATTCCATTGCCCCACGTGTCTAAGACAGCCCGGGACACACCAAGCCCGGCCAAGGGCTCAGGGAAGGACTCTCCACGGTGCCCGGCTAGCACAGCCCAGCTCGCTGCTGGCTCTGGAGCTGAGCAGCTTCCAGCAAGCACGGGGCAAACGCATCTTGCCAAGAGTTAAAACACACCAGAGAGGGGAGGTGGCATCAATGTGTGCATCAAGGCCTTTGAATTCACAGCTCCCCAAGAGAGCTTTGTGGCACTCGGCTGGACAAACAGGATCCGGCTCAGACCTGTGCTCAAAGGTGGGCAACAAACCCTGCCGCAGATGCTTGGCTTGGTCTCTGCAGGCCCAGGCAGATGCCAAAGCTGCTCTTCACATGCTTGCCCTACCCCTCTGCCAAGTGCAAGGGGCCTCAAGGACTGAAGGAAACACAGGGAGTCAAAGGGAGACAGCTGCACCTACCTCACTTGCGGGCTCCTGGGAAAGCAGTTTCCTTGGGAATCAAGCCCCTCTCTTCCAAGGGCACTTCCCCAGATGTGTACATTTCCTGGGGAACACCAACCCACCCCTAAGAAACACTGGCAAGGCTGAATTGCTTGTGCTCCTTGCAGCGCAGGCACTCCAGCTGGAGCTCATCTTCCTTGCCCCGAGTCTCTTTCCACGCGTCGCTTCGGGCGTGCAGCCCCTGGCGCCTCCAAGCACGAGCTGCCCGCTGCCTCTGCACGTGCCTGAGCTCCTGCCTGCGCTCAGGGCAGCAAAACCAGGCTGTTCCCAGCCAGGGAGCGGAGCCCTGCTCCCGCTGGAGGCTCTGGTGAGCCCCTTCCAGGACGCTCCGCCGTGCACGCAGCACTTCTCCTGCCCACCCAGAAGGCTCCTGGGACAGCAGGACACAAGCTGGCCGCCTCTGGGCTCAGCACACCCCAAACAGAGGGGGGGCAGGAAGATGCAGCGGCTGTTTTGCAGCCCTGCCCAAGAGAGGTGGGAAGGGTCTCCTCCCTCTGGTCTCACTTGGTTGGGTTTCTGACTGGGCCTGAGGCAGGGGCTGCCATTCCTCACTTGTGGGGAGACCAGAGCTGCCAGAACCACACTGAGCCTGCAGGCACTGCCTGCAGCCACTGGGACGGTCACACCTCTGAGGCTCAGCCACTCCCTGCTGCTGCTGCTTTTAGGCACACGCAAAGCTCACTGTTAGGCCACGACGGTCTCTGCTTCTGCCCTCTTCCTGTCCCTGCGAAGGGATGGAGCACTGCTGTGCTTTCAGGAAGCTCTCAGGGAAAATCTTCCAGCATTGCAAGCTCCTCTGCCCTCCATAGATGCATGCTATGGAATCCCTCACAGCTGCCTTCAGAGCATCCTCAAGCTAGCTCTTCTTCAACCCAGGGTCCTTGTTCCCTTCAGCATGCTCAGCATGACCTTCAACTCCATGGTGCTGTGCAACTGAAGCAGCAGGACAGGGACCTTTGCAGCCTGAGCTGCCCTTGTTCCTCTCTGCCCGTGCACAGAACACAGCGTGGAAGAGAACGGCAGCAGGGCCACGCGTGTCCCCGGGCTCAGGATTTGTGCCGCTTCAGCTCCACAGACACGTGGGTAAAGTGACAAAGCCAAACTGTTTATTAAGGGAAGGCGAAGCAAAGGGGTCAACTGGGAGGCAAAAAAGGGGATGGGCAGGGCCTGGAGGCTGGAGAGAGGGAGGCAGGCAGGGAGAGAGGGAGGGAGGGAGCTGCCATCAGGGAGGGAGATGACAGGAGCTCCTGGAGCTTCCCACAGGCTCAGCTGTAACCAGCAAGAGCTGTGCCTGGAGTTCCAGCTGGTCCCCTGTGCTCTGCAGGTGGTCTCATCTGCATTGGGAACTCGGGGCTGCCGAAGGACACGGGTTCTTCCGATCCTGCAGACGAAGTTTGGCAGCTCTTGCCTCGAACTTCCGCTGGATGAATTGGTTGATGAAGGAGGGGCACTCGAATTCCCTCAGGGCTTGAAGGGCTGGAGAAAAGAAGCACAGAGAGCCACGGTTAGAGGCCGGATTGCGAGAAGCCAGGGAAATACTCCTGCCAGGGCCATCGCAGCCGGCTCCTGCTATGGCCAGAAGGGAGCCGGAGACAAGGGCTTGGGCCGGGAGGAAGTGCCTGGCCTCGGCTCCCCCACGTGTGCCTGAAAGCTCTCCGGGCTCTGCCCCCACCGCCCCTCCGCACAGGGAGCAGAGCCCTCGGCAGCCCGGGCAGGGATTGTAGCTCCGCAGCCGGGATTTGCAGCTGCCCCCGGCGGCCCCCGCTGGCAGCCGCGCGGCTGCCCCCACTCACCCTGACTGAGGACCTGGAGCTCCTCCTTCTGCCCCATCATGAGCACTCCGGCGACCCCTGGCAAGACAGAGCCCGTGGCGGCGCCAGGCTGCACAGCTGCCCGACACGGGCGCTGGCAGCCCTGCAGCCGCACGCCCTCCTGCCCCGGCAGGGCTCCTGCCGGGCCCCTGCCGCACGCTGCCGCCCAAGGGCACGGCTGCGGGAGGGCGGCGGCAGCGCCGAGGGCGGGCGGGGCTGCTGGCTCACCGATCAACCTGACGGCCGCCTGTCGCAGGCGCTTCTGTGGGCTCTGCAGGAAGGGCAGTGCCCAGCGCAGGTGCTCGGCCGCTCGGCTCTGGTCCTCCAGCAGCTGCAGGGAGCACAGACGGGGAAGGCTTGGCGCGGGCTCTGCCCCTCGGCCCGGCGCTCCCTGCGCCCAGCAGCGGCCGAGCCGGCCCGCACGGCCCAGGGCAGGGAGCGGCGTGTGGGGCGCAGGCTGGCGGGCCCGGCTGCGGCGCCGGGCAGGGGCACAGCTGCCAGCCCCAGCACGGGGGGCAGGGGGCTTCTGCAGCCCGTGCCTGGGGCTCTCGGGCTGTCCTTACCAGGCACTCGGCGAACTTCATGCGCTGCTCCTTGGTCAGCAGCTCCTCCAGGTCCCTCCTCCTCCGGAAGCGGGCCGCACAAAGCAGGGCTTGGAAAGAGGCCTGGAGAGCAGCAGAGAGCCGCAGGTGGCACCCGAGCCCAGGGCACAGGACCCGCATCCCTGTGCCAAGGCCAGGGAAGGCTGGAGCCTGCCAGCTGCCAGGGCAGGAGGCAGCCAGGGATGCAGCAGCGTCCCACAAAACCTGACCTTTGCCACACTCTGGTTCTCATCGTGCCAGTGCAAGAAGAGAGGGAACAGGCTCCGGCTCACAATTCTTGTGAGAGGCTCTTCCCCCTCTTCCACTACCAGCTCCATCACTTTGCAGAAGAGTTGAATGGAGAGCAGCTGCACGTGGCTGTTGTCCTGGAGGAAAGGAAAAGACCTCAGCACCAACTACCCCAGGCCCATCAGGGCAGAGGCCCAAACGTGCACAAGGCACAACATTTCTGGGCAGCGTCCAGTGCCCATGGCTGGGGGCACAGAGCCTTACATTCTCAAAGTGTGGCAGGAGTGGCTCAGCCAGCTTCAGGGCCGTGACGCTGGGTATCTTGAGGTCTTTCTCCTGGAGCATATGTGTGAGCACAGAGAGGATCATGCCGACCATCTCTGCGTCAGGATCTGCCAGCTGCTCCACCAGGTGTTGATAGATGCCGCGTATTACTCCGCCCTGTGTGCAAGAGCAGGCCGTGCTGTGAAGCCGAGGACGGCCGCAGCACCAACAGCTGCTTGGGGCACTCGGGCAGCTGAAGTGGGAGGCAGGAGAGCTGGGAGCAGCTGCCTCTGATGCCAAAGGCCAGCCAAGGCCAAAGGTCTGCATTGCCCAGTCCCGCGCCGTCAGCGCGGCTTCAGCCACCGCCCCTTCTCACCAGCGAGGGCTCCTTGCTGAGCACCACGAGGCCTCTGAGCTCCAGGCGCAGCCTGTCCCTGCACTCGCTCGGCAGGTGCCTGGACACAACCGACAGCGCACTGGGACCGTGCTTGGTCAAGTCCAGACACTCGAGGACCTGAAAGGCACAGGGCAGTGCCAGGGGAGCCGGCCGGCAGGAGCCCAGAAGCGCACAGGGCCGGGCCCAGGCAGCAGCAGCAGCAGGTGCGGGCAGCGTCCCAGGTGACTGCAGCTACGAGAGGCCAGAGAGCTGGGAGGCAGCTCAGCCAGGCAGCGCTGGCCATCATGCTCACCTCCACAAAGAAGGCCAGGGCAGGCAGATCCCAGCAGAGCTGCTTCCCAATGAGCAGGTTGAGCAGGTGCAAGGCAATGTGGGAACACAAGCGGGTCGAGCTACGGCGCATCTCCCTGGCAGGGGGAAAAAGGCAGCAAAGCCCTGAGCCAGGCAGGCAGACCTCTGCCAGGACTGACTCCCAGAGGTGTGATCTTTCTCCAGCGGCCTGCAAGGGGACGTGGGTGCCTTGGGAGGGAGCTGCTCCTGGGCACCCTCCTCTCCCAGCCTATTCCGGTCTGCTTGGTCGCCCCTCGGTGACAAGGCCCTCTCGCCCACAAGCACGGGCACTGCGTGGGGCACTCCGGGCACAGGGCACAAACGCTGGCGGCGGCAGGGAGAAGGGGGTCTCACCTGGCCAGCAGACCGACTGCATAGTGCCGGGTGTCGGCACAGAGCAGGGTGTCCCAGACCCGCTTGCGCTCCAGAGCCACCAGCTGCTTCTCAAAATCCAGGAGGCAGAGCAGAGCTTTCATGGCCTGCGCTGCAAACCTGTGTACAGAGCAAAGGCCAGGTCACGCCAGGAGCACTGGCCCTGTCCACAAGGGCATGGGAAGGACAGGGCGACTGAGACCTGTTGGGCTTCGTGGGAAGGCGGTGTTCCTCCCGACAAGCTCTCCAGAAGTGCTCAACTTCTTCTGGCAGCTGCTCAGTGGTGTCGAAAACTTGGAAGAGCAGAGCCACAAACAGGCGGGCGGAATGAAGGACTAGTGCCTCGTGCCACTCGGGCATGTGGACAGTCTTCCACAGCACCACAGTTGCCTGCAAAGGAGAAAGCGCCGCGAGGCAGCAGTCAGTGCCCTGGTGTCCATGTTGCAGTGGGAGCAGCCAGCAGTGATGCAGGGGGATGCAGTGGGAGATGCAGTGGGAGCAGCCAGCCTGCTCCCCCTGAGCGTGCCCCTAGCCCAGCTTTTGGCCCAGCGCCTGAGGGAACAGGGAACTGCAGGACAGGGAGAGAGCATGGAGAGCTGCTGGAGAGGTGACCTGGAGGGTGAGCAAAGGCCAGTTCCAGAAACTCACAGCCAGGGCAAAGATGGCCTCGTTATCCCCACTGTAGAAGAACATGCTGTAATGTGGCCTGTCCTCCGTCACAGACAGGAGTGCTGGAAGCACCCTCTGCACTGCGGATCCCGAGGAGCCGATGGTTCTCCACATCAGCGCAGCAGCCCTGTGGGACCAGAGCTGCGCGTCAGGACCATGCCCCCGTGCAGCTGCCTGGGGCCGGGGAGCAGAGCCCCGGTGCCCTGAGGAGCAGGGGGGGGGAGAGCATGGCAGCAGTCTCAAGAAACAGAGGGGCCCCAGGGTCTTGGAGCTGTCCACCTGTCTGGCAGACCCCACTGGACAGGCTGGACAGTGGGAGGGCCCCTAGGGGCCGCTGAGCACCGAGCTCTCAAGGCAGTTGTGCTCTGTACCTGTCACAGGTTGGGGCACAGCGCAGGAGGCTCATCACCACATTAGCAGGGTGCTCTTGGGCCAGGCTCACAATGTCCCATTGCAGCCCAGTGTCCACAGTGAGACGGGACATGAGTGTTTGGTGAATGTCCCTCACCATGGCTGGCACCTAGAGGAGGCGTGGGGAATGACTGGAGTGCTGTGCAAGGAGGGAGCAAGTTGCCCAGCTTCTCCCAAGAAGTGCTTGCCTTCCCACCCCACTCTGCTAGCCTCAATGGCTGGGGCGGCCCAGCAGACGTGGCTTGAAGGGCCACACGATGCTGGAAGGCCTTCAGCCCTGGCCCCAGGCTGCTTACCTGCTGCTGGGAAGAAAAGAAATCCTGAGAGGGAGCAGGAACCGCAGTGCAAGTGGGCCTGGGGATGGTCTTGGAGAGGACCCACGTGCTTTGCGTCCTTGCGTCCTCACTCAGGGCCGTGACAGCCTCCGGCCTGGCCTCAGCCATTGCCCTGACAGGGTCTGCTGCACGCTGAGGGGAGGCCGAGCTGACATCAGGCTCTGCCTGCAGCTCGGCCGTGGCCTGGGTTGCTGTGGCGCTGGTGTTTCTGCGCCGAAGGCGCAGCAACCTCCGCAGTATCTGCAGCAGAAGGAAGGGCGGGAAGAGAGGGACGTTCCGTGGCCTGCTCCAAGCGCAGCGCCAGGCCGAGCAGTGCCAGCAGGCCCGGCCCAGGTGGGGATGGCCGCAGGTACCTGCGCTGCTCGGTGGAAGCATCCGCCAGTGGGGTCCTGCTCTGGTGTCCCATCCTTGCCCGCACCTGGCAAAGAGCGAGCGCAGCCAGAGCTGAGGGGCTGCGGGAGGGGCCGGAGAACACGGCCCAGCCCTGCGCTGCCCGGGCAGGGCCGGCCCCCGGGTGGCCAGGGGACGCAGCACGGCCAGCGGAGGGCAGCCCCAGCCCCTCTTCCGTCCTGTCTGCAGGCACGTCCACAGGGGCAGGGACGGGATGGGGCTAGGCCGGCCACAGGCACCAGCCCTGCGGCCTGGCTGTGCCACTCACCATCCTGCCGTGGCTGCAACTGCTCCGGCTCTGCAGGCTGCTGTGCTGGGGAGGCTGCAGGGCCTTTCTTTTTCTTCCCCCGAAGCACCTTGAAGAGGCTGCGCACTCTGCCTGCCATCCCGCTTGCTGACACCTTTGTGCCGATGCCTGGGCAAAGGGTCTGAATCAGCAAGCGCCTGGCAGGTGCCTGTGACAGAGAAGCCTCAGGAAGGCTACAGGACAGCACGTCCTGAACTCTGACCTCAAGGGCTCCTGCCATAAGAACAGGAGACTCCTTGTGAGCAGTGGAAGGCACTGAGTCCTATGGCCTGGCCACGAGGGCACTGGCCACAGGGACGGCAGATACCTTGGGAAAGCTGTGAGTCAGGAAGTCCCACAGTCTGGCCACAAGGCCAGCCGCAGGAGCAACGCTTTGGAAAAGCGTGGGTCAGCGACGAAAGAGCTGGCTGTGTGGGGCTCCTCACAGCACAGCTCTGGCACGTCCTGTCCCGTCACGTGCACAGAGCACTGTGGCGTTGCCTCGTCACCACCAGCACCCATGTCACCACGTGTCACAAAGGGTCCTGTTCCATGCCATTCCATGGTCACCGTGCTGCGTCGTGTCAGCAAGGTCCCTTGGAAACGCTGCCAAGTGCTCTGGGGCCACCCCCACCCCGCCCAAAATGCCTCTGATTGGAAGGATTCCATTGCCCCACGTGTCTAAGACAGCCCGGGACACACCAAGCCCGGCCAAGGGCTCAGGGAAGGACTCTCCACGGTGCCCGGCCAGCACAGCCCAGCTCGCTGCTGGCTCTGGAGCTGAGCAGCTTCCAGCAAGCACGGGGCAAACGCATCTTGCCAAGAGTTAAAACACACCAGAGAGGGGAGGTGGCATCAATGTGTGCATCAAGGCCTTTGAATTCACAGCTCCCCAAGAGAGCTTTGTGGCACTCGGCTGGACAAACAGGATCCGGCTCAGACCTGTGCTCAAAGGTGGGCAACAAACCCTGCCGCAGATGCTTGGCTTGGTCTCTGCAGGCCCAGGCAGATGCCAAAGCTGCTCTTCACATGCTTGCCCTACCCCTCTGCCAAGTGCAAGGGGCCTCAAGGACTGAAGGAAACACAGGGAGTCAAAGGGAGACAGCTGCACCTACCTCACTTGCGGGCTCCTGGGAAAGCAGTTTCCTTGGGAATCAAGCCCCTCTCTTCCAAGGGCACTTCCCCAGATGTGTACATTTCCTGGGGAACACCAACCCACCCCTAAGAAACACTGGCAAGGCTGAATTGCTTGTGCTCCTTGCAGCGCAGGCACTCCAGCTGGAGCTCATCTTCCTTGCCCCGAGTCTCTTTCCACGCGTCGCTTCGGGCGTGCAGCCCCTGGCGCCTCCAAGCACGAGCTGCCCGCTGCCTCTGCACGTGCCTGAGCTCCTGCCTGCGCTCAGGGCAGCAAAACCAGGCTGTTCCCAGCCAGGGAGCGGAGCCCTGCTCCCGCTGGAGGCTCTGGTGAGCCCCTTCCAGGACGCTCCGCCGTGCACGCAGCACTTCTCCTGCCCACCCAGAAGGCTCCTGGGACAGCAGGACACAAGCTGGCCGCCTCTGGGCTCAGCACACCCCAAACAGAGGGGGGGCAGGAAGATGCAGCGGCTGTTTTGCAGCCCTGCCCAAGAGAGGTGGGAAGGGTCTCCTCCCTCTGGTCTCACTTGGTTGGGTTTCTGACTGGGCCTGAGGCAGGGGCTGCCATTCCTCACTTGTGGGGAGACCAGAGCTGCCAGAACCACACTGAGCCTGCAGGCACTGCCTGCAGCCACTGGGACGGTCACACCTCTGAGGCTCAGCCACTCCCTGCTGCTGCTGCTTTTAGGCACACGCAAAGCTCACTGTTAGGCCACGACGGTCTCTGCTTCTGCCCTCTTCCTGTCCCTGCGAAGGGATGGAGCACTGCTGTGCTTTCAGGAAGCTCTCAGGGAAAATCTTCCAGCATTGCAAGCTCCTCTGCCCTCCATAGATGCATGCTATGGAATCCCTCACAGCTGCCTTCAGAGCATCCTCAAGCTAGCTCTTCTTCAACCCAGGGTCCTTGTTCCCTTCAGCATGCTCAGCATGACCTTCAACTCCATGGTGCTGTGCAACTGAAGCAGCAGGACAGGGACCTTTGCAGCCTGAGCTGCCCTTGTTCCTCTCTGCCCGTGCACAGAACACAGCGTGGAAGAGAACGGCAGCAGGGCCACGCGTGTCCCCGGGCTCAGGATTTGTGCCGCTTCAGCTCCACAGACACGTGGGTAAAGTGACAAAGCCAAACTGTTTATTAAGGGAAGGCGAAGCAAAGGGGTCAACTGGGAGGCAAAAAAGGGGATGGGCAGGGCCTGGAGGCTGGAGAGAGGGAGGCAGGCAGGGAGAGAGGGAGGGAGGGAGCTGCCATCAGGGAGGGAGATGACAGGAGCTCCTGGAGCTTCCCACAGGCTCAGCTGTAACCAGCAAGAGCTGTGCCTGGAGTTCCAGCTGGTCCCCTGTGCTCTGCAGGTGGTCTCATCTGCATTGGGAACTCGGGGCTGCCGAAGGACACGGGTTCTTCCGATCCTGCAGACGAAGTTTGGCAGCTCTTGCCTCGAACTTCCGCTGGATGAATTGGTTGATGAAGGAGGGGCACTCGAATTCCCTCAGGGCTTGAAGGGCTGGAGAAAAGAAGCACAGAGAGCCACGGTTAGAGGCCGGATTGCGAGAAGCCAGGGAAATACTCCTGCCAGGGCCATCGCAGCCGGCTCCTGCTATGGCCAGAAGGGAGCCGGAGACAAGGGCTTGGGCCGGGAGGAAGTGCCTGGCCTCGGCTCCCCCACGTGTGCCTGAAAGCTCTCCGGGCTCTGCCCCCACCGCCCCTCCGCACAGGGAGCAGAGCCCTCGGCAGCCCGGGCAGGGATTGTAGCTCCGCAGCCGGGATTTGCAGCTGCCCCCGGCGGCCCCCGCTGGCAGCCGCGCGGCTGCCCCCACTCACCCTGACTGAGGACCTGGAGCTCCTCCTTCTGCCCCATCATGAGCACTCCGGCGACCCCTGGCAAGACAGAGCCCGTGGCGGCGCCAGGCTGCACAGCTGCCCGACACGGGCGCTGGCAGCCCTGCAGCCGCACGCCCTCCTGCCCCGGCAGGGCTCCTGCCGGGCCCCTGCCGCACGCTGCCGCCCAAGGGCACGGCTGCGGGAGGGCGGCGGCAGCGCCGAGGGCGGGCGGGGCTGCTGGCTCACCGATCAACCTGACGGCCGCCTGTCGCAGGCGCTTCTGTGGGCTCTGCAGGAAGGGCAGTGCCCAGCGCAGGTGCTCGGCCGCTCGGCTCTGGTCCTCCAGCAGCTGCAGGGAGCACAGACGGGGAAGGCTTGGCGCGGGCTCTGCCCCTCGGCCCGGCGCTCCCTGCGCCCAGCAGCGGCCGAGCCGGCCCGCACGGCCCAGGGCAGGGAGCGGCGTGTGGGGCGCAGGCTGGCGGGCCCGGCTGCGGCGCCGGGCAGGGGCACAGCTGCCAGCCCCAGCACGGGGGGCAGGGGGCTTCTGCAGCCCGTGCCTGGGGCTCTCGGGCTGTCCTTACCAGGCACTCGGCGAACTTCATGCGCTGCTCCTTGGTCAGCAGCTCCTCCAGGTCCCTCCTCCTCCGGAAGCGGGCCGCACAAAGCAGGGCTTGGAAAGAGGCCTGGAGAGCAGCAGAGAGCCGCAGGTGGCACCCGAGCCCAGGGCACAGGACCCGCATCCCTGTGCCAAGGCCAGGGAAGGCTGGAGCCTGCCAGCTGCCAGGGGAGGAGGCAGCCAGGGATGCAGCAGCGTCCCACAAAACCTGACCTTTGCCACACTCTGGTTCTCATCGTGCCAGTGCAAGAAGAGAGGGAACAGGCTCCGGCTCACAATTCTTGTGAGAGGCTCTTCCCCCTCTTCCACTACCAGCTCCATCACTTTGCAGAAGAGTTGAATGGAGAGCAGCTGCACGTGGCTGTTGTCCTGGAGGAAAGGAAAAGACCTCAGCACCAACTACCCCAGGCCCATCAGGGCAGAGGCCCAAACGTGCACAAGGCACAACATTTCTGGGCAGCGTCCAGTGCCCATGGCTGGGGGCACAGAGCCTTACATTCTCAAAGTGTGGCAGGAGTGGCTCAGCCAGCTTCAGGGCCGTGACGCTGGGTATCTTGAGGTCTTTCTCCTGGAGCATATGTGTGAGCACAGAGAGGATCATGCCGACCATCTCTGCGTCAGGATCTGCCAGCTGCTCCACCAGGTGTTGATAGATGCCGCGTATTCCTCCGCCCTGTGTGCAAGAGCAGGCCGTGCTGTGAAGCCGAGGACGGCCGCAGCACCAACAGCTGCTTGGGGCACTCGGGCAGCTGAAGTGGGAGGCAGGAGAGCTGGGAGCAGCTGCCTCTGATGCCAAAGGCCAGCCAAGGCCAAAGGTCTGCATTGCCCAGTCCCGCGCCGTCAGCGCGGCTTCAGCCACCGCCCCTTCTCACCAGCGAGGGCTCCTTGCTGAGCACCACGAGGCCTCTGAGCTCCAGGCGCAGCCTGTCCCTGCACTCGCTCGGCAGGTGCCTGGACACAACCGACAGCGCACTGGGACCGTGCTTGGTCAAGTCCAGACACTCGAGGACCTGAAAGGCACAGGGCAGTGCCAGGGGAGCCGGCCGGCAGGAGCCCAGAAGCGCACAGGGCCGGGCCCAGGCAGCAGCAGCAGCAGGTGCGGGCAGCGTCCCAGGTGACTGCAGCTACGAGAGGCCAGAGAGCTGGGAGGCAGCTCAGCCAGGCAGCGCTGGCCATCATGCTCACCTCCACAAAGAAGGCCAGGGCAGGCAGATCCCAGCAGAGCTGCTTCCCAATGAGCAGGTTGAGCAGGTGCAAGGCAATGTGGGAACACAAGCGGGTCGAGCTACGGCGCATCTCCCTGGCAGGGGGAAAAAGGCAGCAAAGCCCTGAGCCAGGCAGGCAGACCTCTGCCAGGACTGACTCCCAGAGGTGTGATCTTTCTCCAGCGGCCTGCAAGGGGACGTGGGTGCCTTGGGAGGGAGCTGCTCCTGGGCACCCTCCTCTCCCAGCCTATTCCGGTCTGCTTGGTCGCCCCTCGGTGACAAGGCCCTCTCGCCCACAAGCACGGGCACTGCGTGGGGCACTCCGGGCACAGGGCACAAACGCTGGCGGCGGCAGGGAGAAGGGGGTCTCACCTGGCCAGCAGACCGACTGCATAGTGCCGGGTGTCGGCACAGAGCAGGGTGTCCCAGACCCGCTTGCGCTCCAGAGCCACCAGCTGCTTCTCAAAATCCAGGAGGCAGAGCAGAGCTTTCATGGCCTGCGCTGCAAACCTGTGTACAGAGCAAAGGCCAGGTCACGCCAGGAGCACTGGCCCTGTCCACAAGGGCATGGGAAGGACAGGGCGACTGAGACCTGTTGGGCTTCGTGGGAAGGCGGTGTTCCTCCCGACAAGCTCTCCAGAAGTGCTCAACTTCTTCTGGCAGCTGCTCAGTGGTGTCGAAAACTTGGAAGAGCAGAGCCACAAACAGGCGGGCGGAATGAAGGACTAGTGCCTCGTGCCACTCGGGCATGTGAACAGTCTTCCACAGCACCACAGTTGCCTGCAAAGGAGAAAGCGCCGCGAGGCAGCAGTCAGTGCCCTGGTGTCCATGTTGCAGTGGGAGCAGCCAGCAGTGATGCAGGGGGATGCAGTGGGAGATGCAGTGGGAGCAGCCAGCCTGCTCCCCCTGAGCGTGCCCCTAGCCCAGCTTTTGGCCCAGCGCCTGAGGGAACAGGGAACTGCAGGACAGGGAGAGAGCATGGAGAGCTGCTGGAGAGGTGACCTGGAGGGTGAGCAAAGGCCAGTTCCAGAAACTCACAGCCAGGGCAAAGATGGCCTCGTTATCCCCACTGTAGAAGAACATGCTGTAATGTGGCCTGTCCTCCGTCACAGACAGGAGTGCTGGAAGCACCCTCTGCACTGCGGATCCCGAGGAGCCGATGGTTCTCCACATCAGCGCAGCAGCCCTGTGGGACCAGAGCTGCGCGTCAGGACCATGCCCCCGTGCAGCTGCCTGGGGCCGGGGAGCAGAGCCCCGGTGCCCTGAGGAGCAGGGGGGGGGAGAGCATGGCAGCAGTCTCAAGAAACAGAGGGGCCCCAGGGTCTTGGAGCTGTCCACCTGTCTGGCAGACCCCACTGGACAGGCTGGACAGTGGGAGGGCCCCTAGGGGCCGCTGAGCACCGAGCTCTCAAGGCAGTTGTGCTCTGTACCTGTCACAGGTTGGGGCACAGCGCAGGAGGCTCATCACCACATTAGCAGGGTGCTCTTGGGCCAGGCTCACAATGTCCCATTGCAGCCCAGTGTCCACAGTGAGACGGGACATGAGTGTTTGGTGAATGTCCCTCACCATGGCTGGCACCTAGAGGAGGCATGGGGAATGACTGGAGTGCTGTGCAAGGAGGGAGCAAGTTGCCCAGCTTCTCCCAAGAAGTGCTTGCCTTCCCACCCCACTCTGCTAGCCTCAATGGCTGGGGCGGCCCAGCAGACGTGGCTTGAAGGGCCACACGATGCTGGAAGGCCTTCAGCCCTGGCCCCAGGCTGCTTACCTGCTGCTGGGAAGAAAAGAAATCCTGAGAGGGAGCAGGAACCGCAGTGCAAGTGGGCCTGGGGATGGTCTTGGAGAGGACCCACGTGCTTTGCGTCCTTGCGTCCTCACTCAGGGCCGTGACAGCCTCCGGCCTGGCCTCAGCCATTGCCCTGACAGGGTCTGCTGCACGCTGAGGGGAGGCCGAGCTGACATCAGGCTCTGCCTGCAGCTCGGCCGTGGCCTGGGTTGCTGTGGCGCTGGTGTTTCTGCGCCGAAGGCGCAGCAACCTCCGCAGTATCTGCAGCAGAAGGAAGGGCGGGAAGAGAGGGACGTTCCGTGGCCTGCTCCAAGCGCAGCGCCAGGCCGAGCAGTGCCAGCAGGCCCGGCCCAGGTGGGGATGGCCGCAGGTACCTGCGCTGCTCGTTGGAAGCATCCGCCAGTGGGGTCCTGCTCTGGTGTCCCATCCTTGCCCGCACCTGGCAAAGAGCGAGCGCAGCCAGAGCTGAGGGGCTGCGGGAGGGGCCGGAGAACACGGCCCAGCCCTGCGCTGCCCGGGCAGGGCCGGCCCCCGGGTGGCCAGGGGACGCAGCACGGCCAGCGGAGGGCAGCCCCAGCCCCTCTTCCGTCCTGTCTGCAGGCACGTCCACAGGGGCAGGGACGGGATGGGGCTAGGCCGGCCACAGGCACCAGCCCTGCGGCCTGGCTGTGCCACTCACCATCCTGCCGTGGCTGCAACTGCTCCGGCTCTGCAGGCTGCTGTGCTGGGGAGGCTGCAGGGCCTTTCTTTTTCTTCCCCCGAAGCACCTTGAAGAGGCTGCGCACTCTGCCTGCCATCCCGCTTGCTGACACCTTTGTGCCGATGCCTGGGCAAAGGGTCTGAATCAGCAAGCGCCTGGCAGGTGCCTGTGACAGAGAAGCCTCAGGAAGGCTACAGGACAGCACGTCCTGCACTCTGACCTCAAGGGCTCCTGCCATAAGAACAGGAGACTCCTTGTGAGCAGTGGAAGGCACTGAGTCCTATGGCCTGGCCACGAGGGCACTGGCCACAGGGACGGCAGATACCTTGGGAAAGCTGCGAGTCAGGAAGTCCCACAGTCTGGCCACAAGGCCAGCCGCAGGAGCAACGCTTTGGAAAAGCGTGGGTCAGCGACGAAAGAGCTGGCTGTGTGGGGCTCCTCACAGCACAGCTCTGGCACGTCCTGTCCCGTCACGTGCACAGAGCACTGTGGCGTTGCCTCGTCACCACCAGCACCCATGTCACCACGTGTCACAAAGGGTCCTGTTCCATGCCATTCCATGGTCACCGTGCTGCGTCGTGTCAGCAAGGTCCCTTGGAAACGCTGCCAAGTGCTCTGGGGCCACCCCCACCCCGCCCAAAATGCCTCTGATTGGAAGGATTCCATTGCCCCACGTGTCTAAGACAGCCCGGGACACACCAAGCCCGGCCAAGGGCTCAGGGAAGGACTCTCCACGGTGCCCGGCCAGCACAGCCCAGCTCGCTGCTGGCTCTGGAGCTGAGCAGCTTCCAGCAAGCACGGGGCAAACGCATCTTGCCAAGAGTTAAAACACACCAGAGAGGGGAGGTGGCATCAATGTGTGCATCAAGGCCTTTGAATTCACAGCTCCCCAAGAGAGCTTTGTGGCACTCGGCTGGACAAACAGGATCCGGCTCAGACCTGTGCTCAAAGGTGGGCAACAAACCCTGCCGCAGATGCTTGGCTTGGTCTCTGCAGGCCCAGGCAGATGCCAAAGCTGCTCTTCACATGCTTGCCCTACCCCTCTGCCAAGTGCAAGGGGCCTCAAGGACTGAAGGAAACACAGGGAGTCAAAGGGAGACAGCTGCACCTACCTCACTTGCGGGCTCCTGGGAAAGCAGTTTCCTTGGGAATCAAGCCCCTCTCTTCCAAGGGCACTTCCCCAGATGTGTACATTTCCTGGGGAACACCAACCCACCCCTAAGAAACACTGGCAAGGCTGAATTGCTTGTGCTCCTTGCAGCGCAGGCACTCCAGCTGGAGCTCATCTTCCTTGCCCCGAGTCTCTTTCCACGCGTCGCTTTGGGCGTGCAGCCCCTGGCGCCTCCAAGCACGAGCTGCCCGCTGCCTCTGCACGTGCCTGAGCTCCTGCCTGCGCTCAGGGCAGCAAAACCAGGCTGTTCCCAGCCAGGGAGCGGAGCCCTGCTCCCGCAGGAGGCTCTGGTGAGCCCCTTCCAGGACGCTCCGCCGTGCACGCAGCACTTCTCCTGCCCACCCAGAAGGCTCCTGGGACAGCAGGACACAAGCTGGCCGCCTCTGGGCTCAGCACACCCCAAACAGAGGGGGGGCAGGAAGATGCAGCGGCTGTTTTGCAGCCCTGCCCAAGAGAGGTGGGAAGGGTCTCCTCCCTCTGGTCTCACTTGGTTGGGTTTCTGACTGGGCCTGAGGCAGGGGCTGCCATTCCTCACTTGTGGGGAGACCAGAGCTGCCAGAACCACACTGAGCCTGCAGGCACTGCCTGCAGCCACTGGGACGGTCACACCTCTGAGGCTCAGCCACTCCCTGCTGCTGCTGCTTTTAGGCACACGCAAAGCTCACTGTTAGGCCACGACGGTCTCTGCTTCTGCCCTCTTCCTGTCCCTGCGAAGGGATGGAGCATTGCTGTGCTTTCAGGAAGCTCTCAGGGAAAATCTTCCAGCATTGCAAGCTCCTCTGCCCTCCATAGATGCATGCTATGGAATCCCTCACAGCTGCCTTCAGAGCATCCTCAAGCTAGCTCTTCTTCAACCCAGGGTCCTTGTTCCCTTCAGCATGCTCAGCATGACCTTCAACTCCATGGTGCTGTGCAACTGAAGCAGCAGGACAGGGACCTTTGCAGCCTGAGCTGCCCTTGTTCCTCTCTGCCCGTGCACAGAACACAGCGTGGAAGAGAACGGCAGCAGGGCCACGCGTGTCCCCGGGCTCAGGATTTGTGCCGCTTCAGCTCCACAGACACGTGGGTAAAGTGACAAAGCCAAACTGTTTATTAAGGGAAGGCGAAGCAAAGGGGTCAACTGGGAGGCAAAAAAGGGGATGGGCAGGGCCTGGAGGCTGGAGAGAGGGAGGCAGGCAGGGAGAGAGGGAGGGAGGGAGCTGCCATCAGGGAGGGAGATGACAGGAGCTCCTGGAGCTTCCCACAGGCTCAGCTGTAACCAGCAAGAGCTGTGCCTGGAGTTCCAGCTGGTCCCCTGTGCTCTGCAGGTGGTCTCATCTGCATTGGGAACTCGGGGCTGCTGAAGGACACGGGTTCTTCCGATCCTGCAGACGAAGTTTGGCAGCTCTTGCCTCGAACTTCCGCTGGATGAATTGGTTGATGAAGGAGGGGCACTCGAATTCCCTCAGGGCTTGAAGGGCTGGAGAAAAGAAGCACAGAGAGCCACGGTTAGAGGCCGGATTGCGAGAAGCCAGGGAAATACTCCTGCCAGGGCCATCGCAGCCGGCTCCTGCTATGGCCAGAAGGGAGCCGGAGACAAGGGCTTGGGCCGGGAGGAAGTGCCTGGCCTCGGCTCCCCCACGTGTGCCTGAAAGCTCTCCGGGCTCTGCCCCCACCGCCCCTCCGCACAGGGAGCAGAGCCCTCGGCAGCCCGGGCAGGGATTGTAGCTCCGCAGCCGGGATTTGCAGCTGCCCCCGGCGGCCCCCGCTGGCAGCCGCGCGGCTGCCCCCACTCACCCTGACTGAGGACCTGGAGCTCCTCCTTCTGCCCCATCATGAGCACTCCGGCGACCCCTGGCAAGACAGAGCCCGTGGCGGTGCCAGGCTGCACAGCTGCCCGACATGGGCGCTGGCAGCCCTGCAGCCGCACGCCCTCCTGCCCCGGCAGGGCTCCTGCCGGGCCCCTGCCGCACGCTGCCGCCCAAGGGCACGGCTGCGGGAGGGCGGCGGCAGCGCCGAGGGCGGGCGGGGCTGCAGCGGTCCAGGCTCGGCTCCCGCTGCCGGGGCAGCAGCCGGGCCGGGGGCAGGGAGGGGCGCGGCGCTGCTGGCTCACCGATCAACCTGACGGCCGCCTGTCGCAGGCGCTTCTGTGGGCTCTGCAGGAAGGGCAGTGCCCAGCGCAGGTGCTCGGCCGCTCGGCTCTGGTCCTCCAGCAGCTGCAGGGAGCACAGACGGGGAAGGCTTGGCGCGGGCTCTGCCCCTCGGCCCGGCGCTCCCTGCGCCCAGCAGCGGCCGAGCCGGCCCGCACGGCCCAGGGCAGGGAGCGGCGTGTGGGGCGCAGGCTGGCGGGCCCGGCTGCGGCGCCGGGCAGGGGCACAGCTGCCAGCCCCAGCACGGGGGGCAGGGGGCTTCTGCAGCCCGTGCCTGGGGCTCTCGGGCTGTCCTTACCAGGCACTCGGCGAACTTCATGCGCTGCTCCTTGGTCAGCAGCTCCTCCAGGTCCCTCCTCCTCCGGAAGCGGGCCGCACAAAGCAGGGCTTGGAAAGAGGCCTGGAGAGCAGCAGAGAGCCGCAGGTGGCACCCGAGCCCAGGGCACAGGACCCGCATCCCTGTGCCAAGGCCAGGGAAGGCTGGAGCCTGCCAGCTGCCAGGGCAGGAGGCAGCCAGGGATGCAGCAGCGTCCCACAAAACCTGACCTTTGCCACACTCTGGTTCTCATCGTGCCAGTGCAAGAAGAGAGGGAACAGGCTCCGGCTCACAATTCTTGTGAGAGGCTCTTCCCCCTCTTCCACTACCAGCTCCATCACTTTGCAGAAGAGTTGAATGGAGAGCAGCTGCACGTGGCTGTTGTCCTGGAGGAAAGGAAAAGACCTCAGCACCAACTACCCCAGGCCCATCAGGGCAGAGGCCCAAACGTGCACAAGGCACAACATTTCTGGGCAGCGTCCAGTGCCCGTGGCTGGGGGCACAGAGCCTTACATTCTCAAAGTGTGGCAGGAGTGGCTCAGCCAGCTTCAGGGCCGTGACGCTGGGTATCTTGAGGTCTTTCTCCTGGAGCATATGTGTGAGCACAGAGAGGATCATGCCGACCATCTCTGCGTCAGGATCTGCCAGCTGCTCCACCAGGTGTTGATAGATGCCGCGTATTCCTCCGCCCTGTGTGCAAGAGCAGGCCGTGCTGTGAAGCCGAGGACGGCCGCAGCACCAACAGCTGCTTGGGGCACTCGGGCAGCTGAAGTGGGAGGCAGGAGAGCTGGGAGCAGCTGCCTCTGATGCCAAAGGCCAGCCAAGGCCAAAGGTCTGCATTGCCCAGTCCCGCGCCGTCAGCGCGGCTTCAGCCACCGCCCCTTCTCACCAGCGAGGGCTCCTTGCTGAGCACCACGAGGCCTCTGAGCTCCAGGCGCAGCCTGTCCCTGCACTCGCTCGGCAGGTGCCTGGACACAACCGACAGCGCACTGGGACCGTGCTTGGTCAAGTCCAGACACTCGAGGACCTGAAAGGCACAGGGCAGTGCCAGGGGAGCCGGCCGGCAGGAGCCCAGAAGCGCACAGGGCCGGGCCCAGGCAGCAGCAGCAGCAGGTGCGGGCAGCGTCCCAGGTGACTGCAGCTACGAGAGGCCAGAGAGCTGGGAGGCAGCTCAGCCAGGCAGCGCTGGCCATCATGCTCACCTCCACAAAGAAGGCCAGGGCAGGCAGATCCCAGCAGAGCTGCTTCCCAATGAGCAGGTTGAGCAGGTGCAAGGCGATGTGGGAACACAAGCGGGTCGAGCTACGGCACATCTCCCTGGCAGGGGGAAAAAGGCAGCAAAGCCCTGAGCCAGGCAGGCAGACCTCTGCCAGGACTGACTCCCAGAGGTGTGATCTTTCTCCAGCGGCCTGCAAGGGGACGTGGGTGCCTTGGGAGGGAGCTGCTCCTGGGCACCCTCCTCTCCCAGCCTATTCCGGTCTGCTTGGTCGCCCCTCGGTGACAAGGCCCTCTCGCCCACAAGCACGGGCACTGCGTGGGGCACTCCGGGCACAGGGCACAAACGCTGGCGGCGGCAGGGAGAAGGGGGTCTCACCTGGCCAGCAGACCGACTGCATAGTGCCGGGTGTCGGCACAGAGCAGGGTGTCCCAGACCCGCTTGCGCTCCAGAGCCACCAGCTGCTTCTCAAAATCCAGGAGGCAGAGCAGAGCTTTCATGGCCTGCGCTGCAAACCTGTGTACAGAGCAAAGGCCAGGTCACGCCAGGAGCACTGGCCCTGTCCACAAGGGCATGGGAAGGACAGGGCGACTGAGACCTGTTGGGCTTCGTGGGAAGGCGGTGTTCCTCCCGACAAGCTCTCCAGAAGTGCTCAACTTCTTCTGGCAGCTGCTCAGTGGTGTCGAAAACTTGGAAGAGCAGAGCCACAAACAGGCGGGCGGAATGAAGGACTAGTGCCTCGTGCCACTCGGGCATGTGAACAGTCTTCCACAGCACCACAGTTGCCTGCAAAGGAGAAAGCGCCGCGAGGCAGCAGTCAGTGCCCTGGTGTCCATGTTGCAGTGGGAGCAGCCAGCAGTGATGCAGGGGGATGCAGTGGGAGATGCAGTGGGAGCAGCCAGCCTGCTCCCCCTGAGCGTGCCCCTAGCCCAGCTTTTGGCCCAGCGCCTGAGGGAACAGGGAACTGCAGGACAGGGAGAGAGCATGGAGAGCTGCTGGAGAGGTGACCTGGAGGGTGAGCAAAGGCCAGTTCCAGAAACTCACAGCCAGGGCAAAGATGGCCTCGTTATCCCCACTGTAGAAGAACATGCTGTAATGTGGCCTGTCCTCCGTCACAGACAGGAGTGCTGGAAGCACCCTCTGCACTGCGGATCCCGAGGAGCCGATGGTTCTCCACATCAGCGCAGCAGCCCTGTGGGACCAGAGCTGCGCGTCAGGACCATGCCCCCGTGCAGCTGCCTGGGGCCGGGGAGCAGAGCCCCGGTGCCCTGAGGAGCAGGGGGGGGGAGAGCATGGCAGCAGTCTCAAGAAACAGAGGGGCCCCAGGGTCTTGGAGCTGTCCACCTGTCTGGCAGACCCCACTGGACAGGCTGGACAGTGGGAGGGCCCCTAGGGGCCGCTGAGCACCGAGCTCTCAAGGCAGTTGTGCTCTGTACCTGTCACAGGTTGGGGCACAGCGCAGGAGGCTCATCACCACATTAGCAGGGTGCTCTTGGGCCAGGCTCACAATGTCCCATTGCAGCCCAGTGTCCACAGTGAGACGGGACATGAGTGTTTGGTGAATGTCCCTCACCATGGCTGGCACCTAGAGGAGGCGTGGGGAATGACTGGAGTGCTGTGCAAGGAGGGAGCAAGTTGCCCAGCTTCTCCCAAGAAGTGCTTGCCTTCCCACCCCACTCTGCTAGCCTCAATGGCTGGGGCGGCCCAGCAGACGTGGCTTGAAGGGCCACACGATGCTGGAAGGCCTTCAGCCCTGGCCCCAGGCTGCTTACCTGCTGCTGGGAAGAAAAGAAATCCTGAGAGGGAGCAGGAACCGCAGTGCAAGTGGGCCTGGGGATGGTCTTGGAGAGGACCCACGTGCTTTGCGTCCTTGCGTCCTCACTCAGGGCCGTGACAGCCTCCGGCCTGGCCTCAGCCATTGCCCTGACAGGGTCTGCTGCACGCTGAGGGGAGGCCGAGCTGACATCAGGCTCTGCCTGCAGCTCGGCCGTGGCCTGGGTTGCTGTGGCGCTGGTGTTTCTGCGCCGAAGGCGCAGCAACCTCCGCAGTATCTGCAGCAGAAGGAAGGGCGGGAAGAGAGGGACGTTCCGTGGCCTGCTCCAAGCGCAGCGCCAGGCCGAGCAGTGCCAGCAGGCCCGGCCCAGGTGGGGATGGCCGCAGGTACCTGCGCTGCTCGGTGGAAGCATCCGCCAGTGGGGTCCTGCTCTGGTGTCCCATCCTTGCCCGCACCTGGCAAAGAGCGAGCGCAGCCAGAGCTGAGGGGCTGCGGGAGGGGCCGGAGAACACGGCCCAGCCCTGCGCTGCCCGGGCAGGGCCGGCCCCCGGGTGGCCAGGGGACGCAGCACGGCCAGCGGAGGGCAGCCCCAGCCCCTCTTCCGTCCTGTCTGCAGGCACGTCCACAGGGGCAGGGACGGGATGGGGCTAGGCCGGCCACAGGCACCAGCCCTGCGGCCTGGCTGTGCCACTCACCATCCTGCCGTGGCTGCAACTGCTCCGGCTCTGCAGGCTGCTGTGCTGGGGAGGCTGCAGGGCCTTTCTTTTTCTTCCCCCGAAGCACCTTGAAGAGGCTGCGCACTCTGCCTGCCATCCCGCTTGCTGACACCTTTGTGCCGATGCCTGGGCAAAGGGTCTGAATCAGCAAGCGCCTGGCAGGTGCCTGTGACAGAGAAGCCTCAGGAAGGCTACAGGACAGCACGTCCTGCACTCTGACCTCAAGGGCTCCTGCCATAAGAACAGGAGACTCCTTGTGAGCAGTGGAAGGCACTGAGTCCTATGGCCTGGCCACGAGGGCACTGGCCACAGGGACGGCAGATACCTTGGGAAAGCTGCGAGTCAGGAAGTCCCACAGTCTGGCCACAAGGCCAGCCGCAGGAGCAACGCTTTGGAAAAGCGTGGGTCAGCGACGAAAGAGCTGGCTGTGTGGGGCTCCTCACAGCACAGCTCTGGCACGTCCTGTCCCGTCACGTGCACAGAGCACTGTGGCGTTGCCTCGTCACCACCAGCACCCATGTCACCACGTGCCACAAAGGGTCCTGTTCCATGCCATTCCATGGTCACCGTGCTGCGTCGTGTCAGCAAGGTCCCTTGGAAACGCTGCCAAGTGCTCTGGGGCCACCCCCACCCCGCCCAAAATGCCTCTGATTGGAAGGATTCCATTGCCCCAAGTGTCTAAGACAGCCCGGGACACACCAAGCCCGGCCAAGGGCTCAGGGAAGGACTCTCCACGGTGCCCGGCCAGCACAGCCCAGCTCGCTGCTGGCTCTGGAGCTGAGCAGCTTCCAGCAAGCACGGGGCAAACGCATCTTGCCAAGAGTTAAAACACACCAGAGAGGGGAGGTGGCATCAATGTGTGCATCAAGGCCTTTGAATTCACAGCTCCCCAAGAGAGCTTAGTGGCACTCGGCTGGACAAACAGGATCCGGCTCAGACCTGTGCTCAAAGGTGGGCAACAAACCCTGCCGCAGATGCTTGGCTTGGTCTCTGCAGGCCCAGGCAGATGCCAAAGCTGCTCTTCACATGCTTGCCCTACCCCTCTGCCAAGTGCAAGGGGCCTCAAGGACTGAAGGAAACACAGGGAGTCAAAGGGAGACAGCTGCACCTACCTCACTTGCGGGCTCCTGGGAAAGCAGTTTCCTTGGGAATCAAGCCCCTCTCTTCCAAGGGCACTTCCCCAGATGTGTACATTTCCTGGGGAACACCAACCCACCCCTAAGAAACACTGGCAAGGCTGAATTGCTTGTGCTCCTTGCAGCGCAGGCACTCCAGCTGGAGCTCATCTTCCTTGCCCCGAGTCTCTTTCCACGCGTCGCTTTGGGCGTGCAGCCCCTGGCGCCTCCAAGCACGAGCTGCCCGCTGCCTCTGCACGTGCCTGAGCTCCTGCCTGCGCTCAGGGCAGCAAAACCAGGCTGTTCCCAGCCAGGGAGCGGAGCCCTGCTCCCGCAGGAGGCTCTGGTGAGCCCCTTCCAGGACGCTCCGCCGTGCACGCAGCACTTCTCCTGCCCACCCAGAAGGCTCCTGGGACAGCAGGACACAAGCTGGCCACCTCTGGGCTCAGCACACCCCAAACAGAGGGGGGGCAGGAAGATGCAGCGGCTGTTTTGCAGCCCTGCCCAAGAGAGGTGGGAAGGGTCTCCTCCCTCTGGTCTCACTTGGTTGGGTTTCTGACTGGGCCTGAGGCAGGGGCTGCCATTCCTCACTTGTGGGGAGACCAGAGCTGCCAGAACCACACTGAGCCTGCAGGCACTGCCTGCAGCCACTGGGACGGTCACACCTCTGAGGCTCAGCCACTCCCTGCTGCTGCTGCTTTTAGGCACACGCAAAGCTCACTGTTAGGCCACGACGGTCTCTGCTTCTGCCCTCTTCCTGTCCCTGCGAAGGGATGGAGCATTGCTGTGCTTTCAGGAAGCTCTCAGGGAAAATCTTCCAGCATTGCAAGCTCCTCTGCCCTCCATAGATGCATGCTATGGAATCCCTCACAGCTGCCTTCAGAGCATCCTCAAGCTAGCTCTTCTTCAACCCAGGGTCCTTGTTCCCTTCAGCATGCTCAGCATGACCTTCAACTCCATGGTGCTGTGCAACTGAAGCAGCAGGACAGGGACCTTTGCAGCCTGAGCTGCCCTTGTTCCTCTCTGCCCGTGCACAGAACACAGCGTGGAAGAGAACGGCAGCAGGGCCACACGTGTCCCCGGGCTCAGGATTTGTGCCGCTTCAGCTCCACAGACACGTGGGTAAAGTGACAAAGCCAAACTGTTTATTAAGGGAAGGCGAAGCAAAGGGGTCAACTGGGAGGCAAAAAAGGGGATGGGCAGGGCCTGGAGGCTGGAGAGAGGGAGGCAGGCAGGGAGAGAGGGAGGGAGGGAGCTGCCATCAGGGAGGGAGATGACAGGAGCTCCTGGAGCTTCCCACAGGCTCAGCTGTAACCAGCAAGAGCTGTGCCTGGAGTTCCAGCTGGTCCCCTGTGCTCTGCAGGTGGTCTCATCTGCATTGGGAACTCGGGGCTGCCGAAGGACACGGGTTCTTCCGATCCTGCAGACGAAGTTTGGCAGCTCTTGCCTCGAACTTCCGCTGGATGAATTGGTTGATGAAGGAGGGGCACTCGAATTCCCTCAGGGCTTGAAGGGCTGGAGAAAAGAAGCACAGAGAGCCACGGTTAGAGGCCGGATTGCGAGAAGCCAGGGAAATACTCCTGCCAGGGCCATCGCAGCCGGCTCCTGCTATGGCCAGAAGGGAGCCGGAGACAAGGGCTTGGGCCGGGAGGAAGTGCCTGGCCTCGGCTCCCCCACGTGTGCCTGAAAGCTCTCCGGGCTCTGCCCCCACCGCCCCTCCGCACAGGGAGCAGAGCCCTCGGCAGCCCGGGCAGGGATTGTAGCTCCGCAGCCGGGATTTGCAGCTGCCCCCGGCGGCCCCCGCTGGCAGCCGCGCGGCTGCCCCCACTCACCCTGACTGAGGACCTGGAGCTCCTCCTTCTGCCCCATCATGAGCACTCCGGCGACCCCTGGCAAGACAGAGCCCGTGGCGGCGCCAGGCTGCACAGCTGCCCGACACGGGCGCTGGCAGCCCTGCAGCCGCACGCCCTCCTGCCCCGGCAGGGCTCCTGCCGGGCCCCTGCCGCACGCTGCCGCCCAAGGGCACGGCTGCGGGAGGGCGGCGGCAGCGCCGAGGGCGGGCGGGGCTGCAGCGGTCCAGGCTCGGCTCCCGCTGCCGGGGCAGCAGCCGGGCCGGGGGCAGGGAGGGGCGCGGCGCTGCTGGCTCACCGATCAACCTGACGGCCGCCTGTCGCAGGCGCTTCTGTGGGCTCTGCAGGAAGGGCAGTGCCCAGCGCAGGTGCTCGGCCGCTCGGCTCTGGTCCTCCAGCAGCTGCAGGGAGCACAGACGGGGAAGGCTTGGCGCGGGCTCTGCCCCTCGGCCCGGCGCTCCCTGCGCCCAGCAGCGGCCGAGCCGGCCCGCACGGCCCAGGGCAGGGAGCGGCGTGTGGGGCGCAGGCTGGCGGGCCCGGCTGCGGCGCCGGGCAGGGGCACAGCTGCCAGCCCCAGCACGGGGGGCAGGGGGCTTCTGCAGCCCGTGCCTGGGGCTCTCGGGCTGTCCTTACCAGGCACTCGGCGAACTTCATGCGCTGCTCCTTGGTCAGCAGCTCCTCCAGGTCCCTCCTCCTCCGGAAGCGGGCCGCACAAAGCAGGGCTTGGAAAGAGGCCTGGAGAGCAGCAGAGAGCCGCAGGTGGCACCCGAGCCCAGGGCACAGGACCCGCATCCCTGTGCCAAGGCCAGGGAAGGCTGGAGCCTGCCAGCTGCCAGGGCAGGAGGCAGCCAGGGATGCAGCAGCGTCCCACAAAACCTGACCTTTGCCACACTCTGGTTCTCATCGTGCCAGTGCAAGAAGAGAGGGAACAGGCTCCGGCTCACAATTCTTGTGAGAGGCTCTTCCCCCTCTTCCACTACCAGCTCCATCACTTTGCAGAAGAGTTGAATGGAGAGCAGCTGCACGTGGCTGTTGTCCTGGAGGAAAGGAAAAGACCTCAGCACCAACTACCCCAGGCCCATCAGGGCAGAGGCCCAAACGTGCACAAGGCACAACATTTCTGGGCAGCGTCCAGTGCCCGTGGCTGGGGGCACAGAGCCTTACATTCTCAAAGTGTGGCAGGAGTGGCTCAGCCAGCTTCAGGGCCGTGACGCTGGGTATCTTGAGGTCTTTCTCCTGGAGCATATGTGTGAGCACAGAGAGGATCATGCCGACCATCTCTGCGTCAGGATCTGCCAGCTGCTCCACCAGGTGTTGATAGATGCCGCGTATTACTCCGCCCTGTGTGCAAGAGCAGGCCGTGCTGTGAAGCCGAGGACGGCCGCAGCACCAACAGCTGCTTGGGGCACTCGGGCAGCTGAAGTGGGAGGCAGGAGAGCTGGGAGCAGCTGCCTCTGATGCCAAAGGCCAGCCAAGGCCAAAGGTCTGCATTGCCCAGTCCCGCGCCGTCAGCGCGGCTTCAGCCACCGCCCCTTCTCACCAGCGAGGGCTCCTTGCTGAGCACCACGAGGCCTCTGAGCTCCAGGCGCAGCCTGTCCCTGCACTCGCTCGGCAGGTGCCTGGACACAACCGACAGCGCACTGGGACCGTGCTTGGTCAAGTCCAGACACTCGAGGACCTGAAAGGCACAGGGCAGTGCCAGGGGAGCCGGCCGGCAGGAGCCCAGAAGCGCACAGGGCCGGGCCCAGGCAGCAGCAGCAGCAGGTGCGGGCAGCGTCCCAGGTGACTGCAGCTACGAGAGGCCAGAGAGCTGGGAGGCAGCTCAGCCAGGCAGCGCTGGCCATCATGCTCACCTCCACAAAGAAGGCCAGGGCAGGCAGATCCCAGCAGAGCTGCTTCCCAATGAGCAGGTTGAGCAGGTGCAAGGCGATGTGGGAACACAAGCGGGTCGAGCTACGGCGCATCTCCCTGGCAGGGGGAAAAAGGCAGCAAAGCCCTGAGCCAGGCAGGCAGACCTCTGCCAGGACTGACTCCCAGAGGTGTGATCTTTCTCCAGCGGCCTGCAAGGGGACGTGGGTGCCTTGGGAGGGAGCTGCTCCTGGGCACCCTCCTCTCCCAGCCTATTCCGGTCTGCTTGGTCGCCCCTCGGTGACAAGGCCCTCTCGCCCACAAGCACGGGCACTGCGTGGGGCACTCCGGGCACAGGGCACAAACGCTGGCGGCGGCAGGGAGAAGGGGGTCTCACCTGGCCAGCAGACCGACTGCATAGTGCCGGGTGTCGGCACAGAGCAGGGTGTCCCAGACCCGCTTGCGCTCCAGAGCCACCAGCTGCTTCTCAAAATCCAGGAGGCAGAGCAGAGCTTTCATGGCCTGCGCTGCAAACCTGTGTACAGAGCAAAGGCCAGGTCACGCCAGGAGCACTGGCCCTGTCCACAAGGGCATGGGAAGGACAGGGCGACTGAGACCTGTTGGGCTTCGTGGGAAGGCGGTGTTCCTCCCGACAAGCTCTCCAGAAGTGCTCAACTTCTTCTGGCAGCTGCTCAGTGGTGTCGAAAACTTGGAAGAGCAGAGCCACAAACAGGCGGGCGGAATGAAGGACTAGTGCCTCGTGCCACTCGGGCATGTGAACAGTCTTCCACAGCACCACAGTTGCCTGCAAAGGAGAAAGCGCCGCGAGGCAGCAGTCAGTGCCCTGGTGTCCATGTTGCAGTGGGAGCAGCCAGCAGTGATGCAGGGGGATGCAGTGGGAGATGCAGTGGGAGCAGCCAGCCTGCTCCCCCTGAGCGTGCCCCTAGCCCAGCTTTTGGCCCAGCGCCTGAGGGAACAGGGAACTGCAGGACAGGGAGAGAGCATGGAGAGCTGCTGGAGAGGTGACCTGGAGGGTGAGCAAAGGCCAGTTCCAGAAACTCACAGCCAGGGCAAAGATGGCCTCGTTATCCCCACTGTAGAAGAACATGCTGTAATGTGGCCTGTCCTCCGTCACAGACAGGAGTGCTGGAAGCACCCTCTGCACTGCGGATCCCGAGGAGCCGATGGTTCTCCACATCAGCGCAGCAGCCCTGTGGGACCAGAGCTGCGCGTCAGGACCATGCCCCCGTGCAGCTGCCTGGGGCCGGGGAGCAGAGCCCCGGTGCCCTGAGGAGCGGGGGGGGGAGAGCATGGCAGCAGTCTCAAGAAACAGAGGGGCCCCAGGGTCTTGGAGCTGTCCACCTGTCTGGCAGACCCCACTGGACAGGCTGGACAGTGGGAGGGCCCCTAGGGGCCGCTGAGCACCGAGCTCTCAAGGCAGTTGTGCTCTGTACCTGTCACAGGTTGGGGCACAGCGCAGGAGGCTCATCACCACATTAGCAGGGTGCTCTTGGGCCAGGCTCACAATGTCCCATTGCAGCCCAGTGTCCACAGTGAGACGGGACATGAGTGTTTGGTGAATGTCCCTCACCATGGCTGGCACCTAGAGGAGGCGTGGGGAATGACTGGAGTGCTGTGCAAGGAGGGAGCAAGTTGCCCAGCTTCTCCCAAGAAGTGCTTGCCTTCCCACCCCACTCTGCTAGCCTCAATGGCTGGGGCGGCCCAGCAGACGTGGCTTGAAGGGCCACACGATGCTGGAAGGCCTTCAGCCCTGGCCCCAGGCTGCTTACCTGCTGCTGGGAAGAAAAGAAATCCTGAGAGGGAGCAGGAACCGCAGTGCAAGTGGGCCTGGGGATGGTCTTGGAGAGGACCCACGTGCTTTGCGTCCTTGCGTCCTCACTCAGGGCCGTGACAGCCTCCGGCCTGGCCTCAGCCATTGCCCTGACAGGGTCTGCTGCACGCTGAGGGGAGGCCGAGCTGACATCAGGCTCTGCCTGCAGCTCGGCCGTGGCCTGGGTTGCTGTGGCGCTGGTGTTTCTGCGCCGAAGGCGCAGCAACCTCCGCAGTATCTGCAGCAGAAGGAAGGGCGGGAAGAGAGGGACGTTCCGTGGCCTGCTCCAAGCGCAGCGCCAGGCCGAGCAGTGCCAGCAGGCCCGGCCCAGGTGGGGATGGCCGCAGGTACCTGCGCTGCTCGGTGGAAGCATCCGCCAGTGGGGTCCTGCTCTGGTGTCCCATCCTTGCCCGCACCTGGCAAAGAGCGAGCGCAGCCAGAGCTGAGGGGCTGCGGGAGGGGCCGGAGAACACGGCCCAGCCCTGCGCTGCCCGGGCAGGGCCGGCCCCCGGGTGGCCAGGGGACGCAGCACGGCCAGCGGAGGGCAGCCCCAGCCCCTCTTCCGTCCTGTCTGCAGGCACGTCCACAGGGGCAGGGACGGGATGGGGCTAGGCCGGCCACAGGCACCAGCCCTGCGGCCTGGCTGTGCCACTCACCATCCTGCCGTGGCTGCAACTGCTCCGGCTCTGCAGGCTGCTGTGCTGGGGAGGCTGCAGGGCCTTTCTTTTTCTTCCCCCGAAGCACCTTGAAGAGGCTGCGCACTCTGCCTGCCATCCCGCTTGCTGACACCTTTGTGCCGATGCCTGGGCAAAGGGTCTGAATCAGCAAGCGCCTGGCAGGTGCCTGTGACAGAGAAGCCTCAGGAAGGCTACAGGACAGCACGTCCTGCACTCTGACCTCAAGGGCTCCTGCCATAAGAACAGGAGACTCCTTGTGAGCAGTGGAAGGCACTGAGTCCTATGGCCTGGCCACGAGGGCACTGGCCACAGGGACGGCAGATACCTTGGGAAAGCTGCGAGTCAGGAAGTCCCACAGTCTGGCCACAAGGCCAGCCGCAGGAGCAACGCTTTGGAAAAGCGTGGGTCAGCGACGAAAGAGCTGGCTGTGTGGGGCTCCTCACAGCACAGCTCTGGCACGTCCTGTCCCGTCACGTGCACAGAGCACTGTGGCGTTGCCTCGTCACCACCAGCACCCATGTCACCAAGTGTCACAAAGGGTCCTGTTCCATGCCATTCCATGGTCACCGTGCTGCGTCGTGTCAGCAAGGTCCCTTGGAAACGCTGCCAAGTGCTCTGGGGCCACCCCCACCCCGCCCAAAATGCCTCTGATTGGAAGGATTCCATTGCCCCAAGTGTCTAAGACAGCCCGGGACACACCAAGCCCGGCCAAGGGCTCAGGGAAGGACTCTCCACGGTGCCCGGCCAGCACAGCCCAGCTCGCTGCTGGCTCTGGAGCTGAGCAGCTTCCAGCAAGCACGGGGCAAACGCATCTTGCCAAGAGTTAAAACACACCAGAGAGGGGAGGTGGCATCAATGTGTGCATCAAGGCCTTTGAATTCACAGCTCCCCAAGAGAGCTTTGTGGCACTCGGCTGGACAAACAGGATCCGGCTCAGACCTGTGCTCAAAGGTGGGCAACAAACCCTGCCGCAGATGCTTGGCTTGGTCTCTGCAGGCCCAGGCAGATGCCAAAGCTGCTCTTCACATGCTTGCCCTACCCCTCTGCCAAGTGCAAGGGGCCTCAAGGACTGAAGGAAACACAGGGAGTCAAAGGGAGACAGCTGCACCTACCTCACTTGCGGGCTCCTGGGAAAGCAGTTTCCTTGGGAATCAAGCCCCTCTCTTCCAAGGGCACTTCCCCAGATGTGTACATTTCCTGGGGAACACCAACCCACCCCTAAGAAACACTGGCAAGGCTGAATTGCTTGTGCTCCTTGCAGCGCAGGCACTCCAGCTGGAGCTCATCTTCCTTGCCCCGAGTCTCTTTCCACGCGTCGCTTTGGACGTGCAGCCCCTGGCGCCTCCAAGCACGAGCTGCCCGCTGCCTCTGCACGTGCCTGAGCTCCTGCCTGCGCTCAGGGCAGCAAAACCAGGCTGTTCCCAGCCAGGGAGCGGAGCCCTGCTCCCGCTGGAGGCTCTGGTGAGCCCCTTCCAGGACGCTCCGCCGTGCACGCAGCACTTCTCCTGCCCACCCAGAAGGCTCCTGGGACAGCAGGACACAAGCTGGCCGCCTCTGGGCTCAGCACACCCCAAACAGAGGGGGGGCAGGAAGATGCAGCGGCTGTTTTGCAGCCCTGCCCAAGAGAGGTGGGAAGGGTCTCCTCCCTCTGGTCTCACTTGGTTGGGTTTCTGACTGGGCCTGAGGCAGGGGCTGCCATTCCTCACTTGTGGGGAGACCAGAGCTGCCAGAACCACACTGAGCCTGCAGGCACTGCCTGCAGCCACTGGGACGGTCACACCTCTGAGGCTCAGCCACTCCCTGCTGCTGCTGCTTTTAGGCACACACAAAGCTCACTGTTAGGCCACGACGGTCTCTGCTTCTGCCCTCTTCCTGTCCCTGCGAAGGGATGGAGCATTGCTGTGCTTTCAGGAAGCTCTCAGGGAAAATCTTCCAGCATTGCAAGCTCCTCTGCCCTCCATAGATGCATGCTATGGAATCCCTCACAGCTGCCTTCAGAGCATCCTCAAGCTAGCTCTTCTTCAACCCAGGGTCCTTGTTCCCTTCAGCATGCTCAGCATGACCTTCAACTCCATGGTGCTGTGCAACTGAAGCAGCAGGACAGGGACCTTTGCAGCCTGAGCTGCCCTTGTTCCTCTCTGCCCGTGCACAGAACACAGCGTGGAAGAGAACGGCAGCAGGGCCACGCGTGTCCCCGGGCTCAGGATTTGTGCCGCTTCAGCTCCACAGACACGTGGGTAAAGTGACAAAGCCAAACTGTTTATTAAGGGAAGGCGAAGCAAAGGGGTCAACTGGGAGGCAAAAAAGGGGATGGGCAGGGCCTGGAGGCTGGAGAGAGGGAGGCAGGCAGGGAGAGAGGGAGGGAGGGAGCTGCCATCAGGGAGGGAGATGACAGGAGCTCCTGGAGCTTCCCACAGGCTCAGCTGTAACCAGCAAGAGCTGTGCCTGGAGTTCCAGCTGGTCCCCTGTGCTCTGCAGGTGGTCTCATCTGCATTGGGAACTCGGGGCTGCCGAAGGACACGGGTTCTTCCGATCCTGCAGACGAAGTTTGGCAGCTCTTGCCTCGAACTTCCGCTGGATGAATTGGTTGATGAAGGAGGGGCACTCGAATTCCCTCAGGGCTTGAAGGGCTGGAGAAAAGAAGCACAGAGAGCCACGGTTAGAGGCCGGATTGCGAGAAGCCAGGGAAATACTCCTGCCAGGGCCATCGCAGCCGGCTCCTGCTATGGCCAGAAGGGAGCCGGAGACAAGGGCTTGGGCCGGGAGGAAGTGCCTGGCCTCGGCTCCCCCACGTGTGCCTGAAAGCTCTCCGGGCTCTGCCCCCACCGCCCCTCCGCACAGGGAGCAGAGCCCTCGGCAGCCCGGGCAGGGATTGTAGCTCCGCAGCCGGGATTTGCAGCTGCCCCCGGCGGCCCCCGCTGGCAGCCGCGCGGCTGCCCCCACTCACCCTGACTGAGGACCTGGAGCTCCTCCTTCTGCCCCATCATGAGCACTCCGGCGACCCCTGGCAAGACAGAGCCCGTGGCGGCGCCAGGCTGCACAGCTGCCCGACACGGGCGCTGGCAGCCCTGCAGCCGCACGCCCTCCTGCCCCGGCAGGGCTCCTGCCGGGCCCCTGCCGCACGCTGCCGCCCAAGGGCACGGCTGCGGGAGGGCGGCGGCAGCGCCGAGGGCGGGCGGGGCTGCAGCGGTCCAGGCTCGACTCCCGCTGCCGGGGCAGCAGCCGGGCCGGGGGCAGGGAGGGGCGCGGCGCTGCTGGCTCACCGATCAACCTGACGGCCGCCTGTCGCAGGCGCTTCTGTGGGCTCTGCAGGAAGGGCAGTGCCCAGCGCAGGTGCTCGGCCGCTCGGCTCTGGTCCTCCAGCAGCTGCAGGGAGCACAGACAGGGAAGGCTTGGCGCGGGCTCTGCCCCTCGGCCCGGCGCTCCCTGCGCCCAGCAGCAGCCGAGCCGGCCCGCACGGCCCAGGGCAGGGAGCGGCGTGTGGGGCGCAGGCTGGCGGGCCCGGCTGCGGCGCCGGGCAGGGGCACAGCTGCCAGCCCCAGCACGGGGGGCATGGGGCTTCTGCAGCCCGTGCCTGGGGCTCTCGGGCTGTCCTTACCAGGCACTCGGCGAACTTCATGCGCTGCTCCTTGGTCAGCAGCTCCTCCAGGTCCCTCCTCCTCCGGAAGCGGGCCGCACAAAGCAGGGCTTGGAAAGAGGCCTGGAGAGCAGCAGAGAGCCGCAGGTGGCACCCGAGCCCAGGGCACAGGACCCGCATCCCTGTGCCAAGGCCAGGGAAGGCTGGAGCCTGCCAGCTGCCAGGGGAGGAGGCAGCCAGGGATGCAGCAGCGTCCCACAAAACCTGACCTTTGCCACACTCTGGTTCTCATCGTGCCAGTGCAAGAAGAGAGGGAACAGGCTCCGGCTCACAATTCTTGTGAGAGGCTCTTCCCCCTCTTCCACTACCAGCTCCATCACTTTGCAGAAGAGTTGAATGGAGAGCAGCTGCACGTGGCTGTTGTCCTGGAGGAAAGGAAAAGACCTCAGCACCAACTACCCCAGGCCCATCAGGGCAGAGGCCCAAACGTGCACAAGGCACAACATTTCTGGGCAGCGTCCAGTGCCCGTGGCTGGGGGCACAGAGCCTTACATTCTCAAAGTGTGGCAGGAGTGGCTCAGCCAGCTTCAGGGCCGTGACGCTGGGTATCTTGAGGTCTTTCTCCTGGAGCATATGTGTGAGCACAGAGAGGATCATGCCGACCATCTCTGCGTCAGGATCTGCCAGCTGCTCCACCAGGTGTTGATAGATGCCGCGTATTCCTCCGCCCTGTGTGCAAGAGCAGGCCGTGCTGTGAAGCCGAGGACGGCCGCAGCACCAACAGCTGCTTGGGGCACTCGGGCAGCTGAAGTGGGAGGCAGGAGAGCTGGGAGCAGCTGCCTCTGATGCCAAAGGCCAGCCAAGGCCAAAGGTCTGCATTGCCCAGTCCCGCGCCGTCAGCGCGGCTTCAGCCACCGCCCCTTCTCACCAGCGAGGGCTCCTTGCTGAGCACCACGAGGCCTCTGAGCTCCAGGCGCAGCCTGTCCCTGCACTCGCTCGGCAGGTGCCTGGACACAACCGACAGCGCACTGGGACCGTGCTTGGTCAAGTCCAGACACTCGAGGACCTGAAAGGCACAGGGCAGTGCCAGGGGAGCCGGCCGGCAGGAGCCCAGAAGCGCACAGGGCCGGGCCCAGGCAGCAGCAGCAGCAGGTGCGGGCAGCGTCCCAGGTGGCTGCAGCTACGAGAGGCCAGAGAGCTGGGAGGCAGCTCAGCCAGGCAGCGCTGGCCATCATGCTCACCTCCACAAAGAAGGCCAGGGCAGGCAGATCCCAGCAGAGCTGCTTCCCAATGAGCAGGTTGAGCAGGTGCAAGGCGATGTGGGAACACAAGCGGGTCGAGCTACGGCGCATCTCCCTGGCAGGGGGAAAAAGGCAGCAAAGCCCTGAGCCAGGCAGGCAGACCTCTGCCAGGACTGACTCCCAGAGGTGTGATCTTTCTCCAGCGGCCTGCAAGGGGACGTGGGTGCCTTGGGAGGGAGCTGCTCCTGGGCACCCTCCTCTCCCAGCCTATTCCGGTCTGCTTGGTCGCCCCTCGGTGACAAGGCCCTCTCGCCCACAAGCACGGGCACTGCGTGGGGCACTCCGGGCACAGGGCACAAACGCTGGCGGCGGCAGGGAGAAGGGGGTCTCACCTGGCCAGCAGACCGACTGCATAGTGCCGGGTGTCGGCACAGAGCAGGGTGTCCCAGACCCGCTTGCGCTCCAGAGCCACCAGCTGCTTCTCAAAATCCAGGAGGCAGAGCAGAGCTTTCATGGCCTGCGCTGCAAACCTGTGTACAGAGCAAAGGCCAGGTCACGCCAGGAGCACTGGCCCTGTCCACAAGGGCATGGGAAGGACAGGGCGACTGAGACCTGTTGGGCTTCGTGGGAAGGCAGTGTTCCTCCCGACAAGCTCTCCAGAAGTGCTCAACTTCTTCTGGCATCTGCTCAGTGGTGTCGAAAACTTGGAAGAGCAGAGCCACAAACAGGTGGGCGGAATGAAGGACTAGTGCCTCGTGCCACTCGGGCATGTGGACAGTCTTCCACAGCACCACAGTTGCCTGCAAAGGAGAAAGCGCCCCGAGGCAGCAGTCAGTGCCCTGGTGTCCATGTTGCAGGGCTCGAGGGGAGATGCAGTGGGAGCAGCCAGCCTGCTCCCCCTGAGCGTGCCCCTAGCCCAGCTTTTGGCCCAGCGCCTGAGGGAACAGGGAACTGCAGGACAGGGAGAGAGCATGGAGAGCTGCTGGAGAGGTGACCTGGAGGGTGAGCAAAGGCCAGTTCCAGAAACTCACAGCCAGGGCAAAGATGGCCTCGTTATCCCCACTGTAGAAGAACATGCTGTAATGTGGCCTGTCCTCCGTCACAGACAGGAGTGCTGGAAGCACCCTCTGCACTGCGGATCCCGAGGAGCCGATGGTTCTCCACATCAGCGCAGCAGCCCTGTGGGACCAGAGCTGCGCGTCAGGACCATGCCCCGTGCAGCTGCCTGGGGCCGGGGAGCAGAGCCCCGGTGCCCTGAGGAGCAGGGGGGGGGAGAGCATGGCAGCAGTCTCAAGAAACAGAGGGGCCCCAGGGTCTTGGAGCTGTCCACCTGTCTGGCAGACCCCACTGGACAGGCTGGACAGTGGGAGGGCCCCTAGGGGCCGCTGAGCACCGAGCTCTCAAGGCAGTTGTGCTCTGTACCTGTCACAGGTTGGGGCACAGCGCAGGAGGCTCATCACCACATTAGCAGGGTGCTCTTGGGCCAGGCTCACAATGTCCCATTGCAGCCCAGGGTCCACAGTGAGACGGGACATGAGTGTTTGGTGAATGTCCCTCACCATGGCTGGCACCTAGAGGAGGCGTGGGGAATGACTGGAGTGCTGTGCAAGGAGGGAGCAAGTTGCCCAGCTTCTCCCAAGAAGTTCTTGCCTTCCCACCCCACTCTGCTAGCCTCAATGGCTGGGGCGGCCCAGCAGACGTGGCTTGAAGGGCCACACGATGCTGGAAGGCCTTCAGCCCTGGCCCCAGGCTGCTTACCTGCTGCTGGGAAGAAAAGAAATCCTGAGAGGGAGCAGGAACCGCAGTGCAAGTGGGCCTGGGGATGGTCTTGGAGAGGACCCACGTGCTTTGCGTCCTTGCGTCCTCACTCAGGGCCGTGACAGCCTCCAGCCTGGCCTCAGCCATTGCCCTGACAGGGTCTGCTGCACGCTGAGGGGAGGCCGAGCTGACATCAGGCTCTGCCTGCAGCTCGGCCGTGGCCTGGGTTGCTGTGGCGCTGGTGTTTCTGCGCCGAAGGCGCAGCAACCTCCGCAGTATCTGCAGCAGAAGGAAGGGCGGGAAGAGAGGGACATTCCGTGGCCTGCTCCAAGCGCAGCGCCAGGCCGAGCAGTGCCAGCAGGCCCGGCCCAGGTGGGGATGGCCGCAGGTACCTGTGCTGCTCGTTGGAAGCATCCGCCAGTGGGGTCCTGCTCTGGTGTCCCATCCTTGCCCGCACCTGGCAAAGAGCGAGCGCAGCCAGAGCTGAGGGGCTGCGGGAGGGGCCGGAGAACACGGCCCAGCCCTGCGCTGCCCGGGCAGGGCCGGCCCCCGGGTGGCCAGGGGACGCAGCACGGCCAGCGGAGGGCAGCCCCAGCCCCTCTTCCGTCCTGTCTGCAGGCACGTCCACAGGGGCAGGGACGGGATGGGGCTAGGCCGGCCACAGGCACCAGCCCTGCGGCCTGGCTGTGCCACTCACCATCCTGCCGTGGCTGCAACTGCTCCGGCTCTGCAGGCTGCTGTGCTGGGGAGGCTGCAGGGCCTTTCTTTTTCTTCCCCCGAAGCACCTTGAAGAGGCTGCGCACTCTGCCTGCCATCCCGCTTGCTGACACCTTTGTGCCGATGCCTGGGCAAAGGGTCTGAATCAGCAAGCGCCTGGCAGGTGCCTGTGACAGAGAAGCCTCAGGAAGGCTACAGGACAGCACGTCCTGCACTCTGACCTCAAGGGCTCCTGCCATAAGAACAGGAGACTCCTTGTGAGCAGTGGAAGGCACTGAGTCCTATGGCCTGGCCACGAGGGCACTGGCCACAGGGACGGCAGATACCTTGGGAAAGCTGCGAGTCAGGAAGTCCCACAGTCTGGCCACAAGGCCAGCCGCAGGAGCAACGCTTTGGAAAAGCGTGGGTCAGCGACGAAAGAGCTGGCTGTGTGGGGCTCCTCACAGCACAGCTCTGGCACGTCCTGTCCCGTCACGTGCACAGAGCACTGTGGCGTTGCCTCGTCACCACCAGCACCCATGTCACCACGTGTCACAAAGGGTCCTGTTCCATGCCATTCCATGGTCACCGTGCTGCGTCGTGTCAGCAAGGTCCCTTGGAAACGCTGCCAAGTGCTCTGGGGCCACCCCCACCCCGCCCAAAATGCCTCTGATTGGAAGGATTCCATTGCCCCAAGTGTCTAAGACAGCCCGGGACACACCAAGCCCGGCCAAGGGCTCAGGGAAGGACTCTCCACGGTGCCCGGCCAGCACAGCCCAGCTCGCTGCTGGCTCTGGAGCTGAGCAGCTTCCAGCAAGCACGGGGCAAACGCATCTTGCCAAGAGTTAAAACACACCAGAGAGGGGAGGTGGCATCAATGTGTGCATCAAGGCCTTTGAATTCACAGCTCCCCAAGAGAGCTTTGTGGCACTCGGCTGGACAAACAGGATCCGGCTCAGACCTGTGCTCAAAGGTGGGCAACAAACCCTGCCGCAGATGCTTGGCTTGGTCTCTGCAGGCCCAGGCAGATGCCAAAGCTGCTCTTCACATGCTTGCCCTACCCCTCTGCCAAGTGCAAGGGGCCTCAAGGACTGAAGGAAACACAGGGAGTCAAAGGGAGACAGCTGCACCTACCTCACTTGCGGGCTCCTGGGAAAGCAGTTTCCTTGGGAATCAAGCCCCTCTCTTCCAAGGGCACTTCCCCAGATGTGTACATTTCCTGGGGAACACCAACCCACCCCTAAGAAACACTGGCAAGGCTGAATTGCTTGTGCTCCTTGCAGCGCAGGCACTCCAGCTGGAGCTCATCTTCCTTGCCCCGAGTCTCTTTCCACGCGTCGCTTTGGGCGTGCAGCCCCTGGCGCCTCCAAGCACGAGCTGCCCGCTGCCTCTGCACATGCCTGAGCTCCTGCCTGCGCTCAGGGCAGCAAAACCAGGCTGTTCCCAGCCAGGGAGCGGAGCCCTGCTCCCGCTGGAGGCTCTGGTGAGCCCCTTCCAGGACGCTCCGCCGTGCACGCAGCACTTCTCCTGCCCACCCAGAAGGCTCCTGGGACAGCAGGACACAAGCTGGCCACCTCTGGGCTCAGCACACCCCAAACAGAGGGGGGGCAGGAAGATGCAGCGGCTGTTTTGCAGCCCTGCCCAAGAGAGGTGGGAAGAGTCTCCTCCCTCTGGTCTCACTTGGTTGGGTTTCTGACTGGGCCTGAGGCAGGGGCTGCCATTCCTCACTTGTGGGGAGACCAGAGCTGCCAGAACCACACTGAGCCTGCAGGCACTGCCTGCAGCCACTGGGACGGTCACACCTCTGAGGCTCAGCCACTCCCTGCTGCTGCTGCTTTTAGGCACACGCAAAGCTCACTGTTAGGCCACGACGGTCTCTGCTTCTGCCCTCTTCCTGTCCCTGCGAAGGGATGGAGCATTGCTGTGCTTTCAGGAAGCTCTCAGGGAAAATCTTCCAGCATTGCAAGCTCCTCTGCCCTCCATAGATGCATGCTATGGAATCCCTCACAGCTGCCTTCAGAGCATCCTCAAGCTAGCTCTTCTTCAACCCAGGGTCCTTGTTCCCTTCAGCATGCTCAGCATGACCTTCAACTCCATGGTGCTGTGCAACTGAAGCAGCAGGACAGGGACCTTTGCAGCCTGAGCTGCCCTTGTTCCTCTCTGCCCGTGCACAGAACACAGCGTGGAAGAGAACGGCAGCAGGGCCACGCGTGTCCCCGGGCTCAGGATTTGTGCCGCTTCAGCTCCACAGACAGGTGGGTAAAGTGACAAAGCCAAACTGTTTATTAAGGGAAGGCGAAGCAAAGGGGTCAACTGGGAGGCAAAAAAGGGGATGGGCAGGGCCTGGAGGCTGGAGAGAGGGAGGCAGGCAGGGAGAGAGGGAGGGAGGGAGCTGCCATCAGGGAGGGAGATGACAGGAGCTCCTGGAGCTTCCCACAGGCTCAGCTGTAACCAGCAAGAGCTGTGCCTGGAGTTCCAGCTGGTCCCCTGTGCTCTGCAGGTGGTCTCATCTGCATTGGGAACTCGGGGCTGCCGAAGGACACGGGTTCTTCCGATCCTGCAGACGAAGTTTGGCAGCTCTTGCCTCGAACTTCCGCTGGATAAATTGGTTGATGAAGGAGGGGCACTCGAATTCCCTCAGGGCTTGAAGGGCTGGAGAAAAGAAGCACAGAGAGCCACGGTTAGAGGCCGGATTGCGAGAAGCCAGGGAAATACTCCTGCCAGGGCCATCGCAGCCGGCTCCTGCTATGGCCAGAAGGGAGCCGGAGACAAGGGCTTGGGCCGGGAGGAAGTGCCTGGCCTCGGCTCCCCCACGTGTGCCTGAAAGCTCTCCGGGCTCTGCCCCCACCGCCCCTCCGCACAGGGAGCAGAGCCCTCGGCAGCCCGGGCAGGGATTGTAGCTCCGCAGCCGGGATTTGCAGCTGCCCCCGGCGGCCCCCGCTGGCAGCCGCGCGGCTGCCCCCACTCACCCTGACTGAGGACCTGGAGCTCCTCCTTCTGCCCCATCATGAGCACTCCGGCGACCCCTGGCAAGACAGAGCCCGTGGCGGCGCCAGGCTGCACAGCTGCCCGACACGGGCGCTGGCAGCCCTGCAGCCGCACGCCCTCCTGCCCCGGCAGGGCTCCTGCCGGGCCCCTGCCGCACGCTGCCGCCCAAGGGCACGGCTGCGGGAGGGCGGCGGCAGCGCCGAGGGCGGGCGGGGCTGCAGCGGTCCAGGCTCGACTCCCGCTGCCGGGGCAGCAGCCGGGCCGGGGGCAGGGACGGGTGCGGCGCTGCTGGCTCACCGATCAACCTGGCGGCCGCCTGTCGCAGGCGCTTCTGTGGGCTCTGCAGGAAGGGCAGTGCCCAGCGCAGGTGCTCGGCCGCTCGGCTCTGGTCCTCCAGCAGCTGCAGGGAGCACAGACGGGGAAGGCTTGGCGCGGGCTCTGCCCCTCGGCCCGGCGCTCCCTGCGCCCAGCAGCGGCCGAGCCGGCCCGCACGGCCCAGGGCAGGGAGCGGCGTGTGGGGCGCAGGCTGGCGGGCCCGGCTGCGGCGCCGGGCAGGGGCACAGCTGCCAGCCCCAGCACGGGGGGCAGGGGGCTTCTGCAGCCCGTGCCTGGGGCTCTCGGGCTGTCCTTACCAGGCACTCGGCGAACTTCATGCGCTGCTCCTTGGTCAGCAGCTCCTCCAGGTCCCTCCTCCTCCGGAAGCGGGCCGCACAAAGCAGGGCTTGGAAAGAGGCCTGGAGAGCAGCAGAGAGCCGCAGGTGGCACCCGAGCCCAGGGCACAGGACCCGCATCCCTGTGCCAAGGCCAGGGAAGGCTGGAGCCTGCCAGCTGCCAGGGCAGGAGGCAGCCAGGGATGCAGCAGCGTCCCACAAAACCTGACCTTTGCCACACTCTGGTTCTCATCGTGCCAGTGCAAGAAGAGAGGGAACAGGCTCCGGCTCACAATTCTTGTGAGAGGCTCTTCCCCCTCTTCCACTACCAGCTCCATCACTTTGCAGAAGAGTTGAATGGAGAGCAGCTGCACGTGGCTGTTGTCCTGGAGGAAAGGAAAAGACCTCAGCACCAACTACCCCAGGCCCATCAGGGCAGAGGCCCAAACGTGCACAAGGCACAACATTTCTGGGCAGCGTCCAGTGCCCGTGGCTGGGGGCACAGAGCCTTACATTCTCAAAGTGTGGCAGGAGTGGCTCAGCCAGCTTCAGGGCCGTGACGCTGGGTATCTTGAGGTCTTTCTCCTGGAGCATATGTGTGAGCACAGAGAGGATCATGCCGACCATCTCTGCGTCAGGATCTGCCAGCTGCTCCACCAGGTGTTGATAGATGCCGCGTATTCCTCCGCCCTGTGTGCAAGAGCAGGCCGTGCTGTGAAGCCGAGGACGGCCGCAGCACCAACAGCTGCTTGGGGCACTCGGGCAGCTGAAGTGGGAGGCAGGAGAGCTGGGAGCAGCTGCCTCTGATGCCAAAGGCCAGCCAAGGCCAAAGGTCTGCATTGCCCAGTCCCGCGCCGTCAGCGCGGCTTCAGCCACCGCCCCTTCTCACCAGCGAGGGCTCCTTGCTGAGCACCACGAGGCCTCTGAGCTCCAGGCGCAGCCTGTCCCTGCACTCGCTCGGCAGGTGCCTGGACACAACCGACAGCGCACTGGGACCGTGCTTGGTCAAGTCCAGACACTCGAGGACCTGAAAGGCACAGGGCAGTGCCAGGGGAGCCGGCCGGCAGGAGCCCAGAAGCGCACAGGGCCGGGCCCAGGCAGCAGCAGCAGCAGGTGCGGGCAGCGTCCCAGGTGGCTGCAGCTACGAGAGGCCAGAGAGCTGGGAGGCAGCTCAGCCAGGCAGCGCTGGCCATCATGCTCACCTCCACAAAGAAGGCCAGGGCAGGCAGATCCCAGCAGAGCTGCTTCCCAATGAGCAGGTTGAGCAGGTGCAAGGCGATGTGGGAACACAAGCGGGTCGAGCTACGGCGCATCTCCCTGGCAGGGGGAAAAAGGCAGCAAAGCCCTGAGCCAGGCAGGCAGACCTCTGCCAGGACTGACTCCCAGAGGTGTGATCTTTCTCCAGCGGCCTGCAAGGGGACGTGGGTGCCTTGGGAGGGAGCTGCTCCTGGGCACCCTCCTCTCCCAGCCTATTCCGGTCTGCTTGGTCGCCCCTCGGTGACAAGGCCCTCTCGCCCACAAGCACGGGCACTGCGTGGGGCACTCCGGGCACAGGGCACAAACGCTGGCGGCGGCAGGGAGAAGGGGGTCTCACCTGGCCAGCAGACCGACTGCATAGTGCCGGGTGTCGGCACAGAGCAGGGTGTCCCAGACCCGCTTGCGCTCCAGAGCCACCAGCTGCTTCTCAAAATCCAGGAGGCAGAGCAGAGCTTTCATGGCCTGCGCTGCAAACCTGTGTACAGAGCAAAGGCCAGGTCACGCCAGGAGCACTGGCCCTGTCCACAAGGGCATGGGAAGGACAGGGCGACTGAGACCTGTTGGGCTTCGTGGGAAGGCGGTGTTCCTCCCGACAAGCTCTCCAGAAGTGCTCAACTTCTTCTGGCATCTGCTCAGTGGTGTCGAAAACTTGGAAGAGCAGAGCCACAAACAGGTGGGCGGAATGAAGGACTAGTGCCTCGTGCCACTCGGGCATGTGGACAGTCTTCCACAGCACCACAGTTGCCTGCAAAGGAGAAAGCGCCCCGAGGCAGCAGTCAGTGCCCTGGTGTCCATGTTGCAGGGCTCGAGGGGAGATGCAGTGGGAGCAGCCAGCCTGCTCCCCCTGAGCGTGCCCCTAGCCCAGCTTTTGGCCCAGCGCCTGAGGGAACAGGGAACTGCAGGACAGGGAGAGAGCATGGAGAGCTGCTGGAGTGGTGACCTGGAGGGTGAGCAAAGGCCAGTTCCAGAAACTCACAGCCAGGGCAAAGATGGCCTCGTTATCCCCACTGTAGAAGAACATGCTGTAATGTGGCCTGTCTTCCGTCACAGACAGGAGTGCTGGAAGCACCCTCTGCACTGCGGATCCCGAGGAGCCGATGGTTCTCCACATCAGCGCAGCAGCCCTGTGGGACCAGAGCTGCGCGTCAGGACCATGCCCCGTGCAGCTGCCTGGGGCCGGGGAGCAGAGCCCCGGTGCCCTGAGGAGCAGGGGGGGGGAGAGCATGGCAGCAGTCTCAAGAAACAGAGGGGCCCCAGGGTCTTGGAGCTGTCCACCTGTCTGGCAGACCCCACTGGACAGGCTGGACAGTGGGAGGGCCCCTAGGGGCCGCTGAGCACCGAGCTCTCAAGGCAGTTGTGCTCTGTACCTGTCACAGGTTGGGGCACAGCGCAGGAGGCTCATCACCACATTAGCAGGGTGCTCTTGGGCCAGGCTCACAATGTCCCATTGCAGCCCAGTGTCCACAGTGAGACGGGACATGAGTGTTTGGTGAATGTCCCTCACCATGGCTGGCACCTAGAGGAGGCGTGGGGAATGACTGGAGTGCTGTGCAAGGAGGGAGCAAGTTGCCCAGCTTCTCCCAAGAAGTTCTTGCCTTCCCACCCCACTCTGCTAGCCTCAATGGCTGGGGCGGCCCAGCAGACGTGGCTTGAAGGGCCACACGATGCTGGAAGGCCTTCAGCCCTGGCCCCAGGCTGCTTACCTGCTGCTGGGAAGAAAAGAAATCCTGAGAGGGAGCAGGAACCGCAGTGCAAGTGGGCCTGGGGATGGTCTTGGAGAGGACCCACGTGCTTTGCGTCCTTGCGTCCTCACTCAGGGCCGTGACAGCCTCCGGCCTGGCCTCAGCCATTGCCCTGACAGGGTCTGCTGCACGCTGAGGGGAGGCCGAGCTGACATCAGGCTCTGCCTGCAGCTCGGCCGTGGCCTGGGTTGCTGTGGCGCTGGTGTTTCTGCGCCGAAGGCGCAGCAACCTCCGCAGTATCTGCAGCAGAAGGAAGGGCGGGAAGAGAGGGACATTCCGTGGCCTGCTCCAAGCGCAGCGCCAGGCCGAGCAGTGCCAGCAGGCCCGGCCCAGGTGGGGATGGCCGCAGGTACCTGTGCTGCTCGTTGGAAGCATCCGCCAGTGGGGTCCTGCTCTGGTGTCCCATCCTTGCCCGCACCTGGCAAAGAGCGAGCGCAGCCAGAGCTGAGGGGCTGCGGGAGGGGCCGGAGAACACGGCCCAGCCCTGCGCTGCCCGGGCAGGGCCGGCCCCCGGGTGGCCAGGGGACGCAGCACGGCCAGCGGAGGGCAGCCCCAGCCCCTCTTCCGTCCTGTCTGCAGGCACGTCCACAGGGGCAGGGACGGGATGGGGCTAGGCCGGCCACAGGCACCAGCCCTGCGGCCTGGCTGTGCCACTCACCATCCTGCCGTGGCTGCAACTGCTCCGGCTCTGCAGGCTGCTGTGCTGGGGAGGCTGCAGGGCCTTTCTTTTTCTTCCCCCGAAGCACCTTGAAGAGGCTGCGCACTCTGCCTGCCATCCCGCTTGCTGACACCTTTGTGCCGATGCCTGGGCAAAGGGTCTGAATCAGCAAGCGCCTGGCAGGTGCCTGTGACAGAGAAGCCTCAGGAAGGCTACAGGACAGCACGTCCTGCACTCTGACCTCAAGGGCTCCTGCCATAAGAACAGGAGACTCCTTGTGAGCAGTGGAAGGCACTGAGTCCTATGGCCTGGCCACGAGGGCACTGGCCACAGGGACGGCAGATACCTTGGGAAAGCTGCGAGTCAGGAAGTCCCACAGTCTGGCCACAAGGCCAGCCGCAGGAGCAACGCTTTGGAAAAGCGTGGGTCAGCGACGAAAGAGCTGGCTGTGTGGGGCTCCTCACAGCACAGCTCTGGCACGTCCTGTCCCGTCACGTGCACAGAGCACTGTGGCGTTGCCTCGTCACCACCAGCACCCATGTCACCACGTGTCACAAAGGGTCCTGTTCCATGCCATTCCATGGTCACCGTGCTGCGTCGTGTCAGCAAGGTCCCTTGGAAACGCTGCCAAGTGCTCTGGGGCCACCCCCACCCCGCCCAAAATGCCTCTGATTGGAAGGATTCCATTGCCCCAAGTGTCTAAGACAGCCCGGGACACACCAAGCCCGGCCAAGGGCTCAGGGAAGGACTCTCCACGGTGCCCGGCCAGCACAGCCCAGCTCGCTGCTGGCTCTGGAGCTGAGCAGCTTCCAGCAAGCACGGGGCAAACGCATCTTGCCAAGAGTTAAAACACACCAGAGAGGGGAGGTGGCATCAATGTGTGCATCAAGGCCTTTGAATTCACAGCTCCCCAAGAGAGCTTTGTGGCACTCGGCTGGACAAACAGGATCCGGCTCAGACCTGTGCTCAAAGGTGGGCAACAAACCCTGCCGCAGATGCTTGGCTTGGTCTCTGCAGGCCCAGGCAGATGCCAAAGCTGCTCTTCACATGCTTGCCCTACCCCTCTGCCAAGTGCAAGGGGCCTCAAGGACTGAAGGAAACACAGGGAGTCAAAGGGAGACAGCTGCACCTACCTCACTTGCGGGCTCCTGGGAAAGCAGTTTCCTTGGGAATCAAGCCCCTCTCTTCCAAGGGCACTTCCCCAGATGTGTACATTTCCTGGGGAACACCAACCCACCCCTAAGAAACACTGGCAAGGCTGAATTGCTTGTGCTCCTTGCAGCGCAGGCACTCCAGCTGGAGCTCATCTTCCTTGCCCCGAGTCTCTTTCCACGCGTCGCTTCGGGCGTGCAGCCCCTGGCGCCTCCAAGCACGAGCTGCCCGCTGCCTCTGCACGTGCCTGAGCTCCTGCCTGCGCTCAGGGCAGCAAAACCAGGCTGTTCCCAGCCAGGGAGCGGAGCCCTGCTCCCGCTGGAGGCTCTGGTGAGCCCCTTCCAGGACGCTCCGCCGTGCACGCAGCACTTCTCCTGCCCACCCAGAAGGCTCCTGGGACAGCAGGACACAAGCTGGCCACCTCTGGGCTCAGCACACCCCAAACAGAGGGGGGGCAGGAAGATGCAGCGGCTGTTTTGCAGCCCTGCCCAAGAGAGGTGGGAAGGGTCTCCTCCCTCTGGTCTCACTTGGTTGGGTTTCTGACTGGGCCTGAGGCAGGGGCTGCCATTCCTCACTTGTGGGGAGACCAGAGCTGCCAGAACCACACTGAGCCTGCAGGCACTGCCTGCAGCCACTGGGACGGTCACACCTCTGAGGCTCAGCCACTCCCTGCTGCTGCTGCTGCTTTTAGGCACACGCAAAGCTCACTGTTAGGCCACGACGGTCTCTGCTTCTGCCCTCTTCCTGTCCCTGCGAAGGGATGGAGCATTGCTGTGCTTTCAGGAAGCTCTCAGGGAAAATCTTCCAGCATTGCAAGCTCCTCTGCCCTCCATAGATGCATGCTATGGAATCCCTCACAGCTGCCTTCAGAGCATCCTCAAGCTAGCTCTTCTTCAACCCAGGGTCCTTGTTCCCTTCAGCATGCTCAGCATGACCTTCAACTCCATGGTGCTGTGCAACTGAAGCAGCAGGACAGGGACCTTTGCAGCCTGAGCTGCCCTTGTTCCTCTCTGCCCGTGCACAGAACACAGCGTGGAAGAGAACGGCAGCAGGGCCACGCGTGTCCCCGGGCTCAGGATTTGTGCCGCTTCAGCTCCACAGACACGTGGGTAAAGTGACAAAGCCAAACTGTTTATTAAGGGAAGGCGAAGCAAAGGGGTCAACTGGGAGGCAAAAAAGGGGATGGGCAGGGCCTGGAGGCTGGAGAGAGGGAGGCAGGCAGGGAGAGAGGGAGGGAGGGAGCTGCCATCAGGGAGGGAGATGACAGGAGCTCCTGGAGCTTCCCACAGGCTCAGCTGTAACCAGCAAGAGCTGTGCCTGGAGTTCCAGCTGGTCCCCTGTGCTCTGCAGGTGGTCTCATCTGCATTGGGAACTCGGGGCTGCCGAAGGACACGGGTTCTTCCGATCCTGCAGACGAAGTTTGGCAGCTCTTGCCTCGAACTTCCGCTGGATAAATTGGTTGATGAAGGAGGGGCACTCGAATTCCCTCAGGGCTTGAAGGGCTGGAGAAAAGAAGCACAGAGAGCCACGGTTAGAGGCCGGATTGCGAGAAGCCAGGGAAATACTCCTGCCAGGGCCATCGCAGCCGGCTCCTGCTATGGCCAGAAGGGAGCCGGAGACAAGGGCTTGGGCCGGGAGGAAGTGCCTGGCCTCGGCTCCCCCACGTGTGCCTGAAAGCTCTCCGGGCTCTGCCCCCACCGCCCCTCCGCACAGGGAGCAGAGCCCTCGGCAGCCCGGGCAGGGATTGTAGCTCCGCAGCCGGGATTTGCAGCTGCCCCCGGCGGCCCCCGCTGGCAGCCGCGCGGCTGCCCCCACTCACCCTGACTGAGGACCTGGAGCTCCTCCTTCTGCCCCATCATGAGCACTCCGGCGACCCCTGGCAAGACAGAGCCCGTGGCGGCGCCAGGCTGCACAGCTGCCCGACACGGGCGCTGGCAGCCCTGCAGCCGCACGCCCTCCTGCCCCGGCAGGGCTCCTGCCGGGCCCCTGCCGCACGCTGCCGCCCAAGGGCACGGCTGCGGGAGGGCGGCGGCAGCGCCGAGGGCGGGCGGGGCTGCAGCGGTCCAGGCTCGACTCCCGCTGCCGGGGCAGCAGCCGGGCCGGGGGCAGGGACGGGTGCGGCGCTGCTGGCTCACCGATCAACCTGACGGCCGCCTGTCGCAGGCGCTTCTGTGGGCTCTGCAGGAAGGGCAGTGCCCAGCGCAGGTGCTCGGCCGCTCGGCTCTGGTCCTCCAGCAGCTGCAGGGAGCACAGACGGGGAAGGCTTGGCGCGGGCTCTGCCCCTCGGCCCGGCGCTCCCTGCGCCCAGCAGCGGCCGAGCCGGCCCGCACGGCCCAGGGCAGGGAGCGGCGTGTGGGGCGCAGGCTGGCGGGCCCGGCTGCGGCGCCGGGCAGGGGCACAGCTGCCAGCCCCAGCACGGGGGGCAGGGGGCTTCTGCAGCCCGTGCCTGGGGCTCTCGGGCTGTCCTTACCAGGCACTCGGCGAACTTCATGCGCTGCTCCTTGGTCAGCAGCTCCTCCAGGTCCCTCCTCCTCCGGAAGCGGGCCGCACAAAGCAGGGCTTGGAAAGAGGCCTGGAGAGCAGCAGAGAGCCGCAGGTGGCACCCGAGCCCAGGGCACAGGACCCGCATCCCTGTGCCAAGGCCAGGGAAGGCTGGAGCCTGCCAGCTGCCAGGGCAGGAGGCAGCCAGGGATGCAGCAGCGTCCCACAAAACCTGACCTTTGCCACACTCTGGTTCTCATCGTGCCAGTGCAAGAAGAGAGGGAACAGGCTCCGGCTCACAATTCTTGTGAGAGGCTCTTCCCCCTCTTCCACTACCAGCTCCATCACTTTGCAGAAGAGTTGAATGGAGAGCAGCTGCACGTGGCTGTTGTCCTGGAGGAAAGGAAAAGACCTCAGCACCAACTACCCCAGGCCCATCAGGGCAGAGGCCCAAACGTGCACAAGGCACAACATTTCTGGGCAGCGTCCAGTGCCCGTGGCTGGGGGCACAGAGCCTTACATTCTCAAAGTGTGGCAGGAGTGGCTCAGCCAGCTTCAGGGCCGTGACGCTGGGTATCTTGAGGTCTTTCTCCTGGAGCATATGTGTGAGCACAGAGAGGATCATGCCGACCATCTCTGCGTCAGGATCTGCCAGCTGCTCCACCAGGTGTTGATAGATGCCGCGTATTCCTCCGCCCTGTGTGCAAGAGCAGGCCGTGCTGTGAAGCCGAGGACGGCCGCAGCACCAACAGCTGCTTGGGGCACTCGGGCAGCTGAAGTGGGAGGCAGGAGAGCTGGGAGCAGCTGCCTCTGATGCCAAAGGCCAGCCAAGGCCAAAGGTCTGCATTGCCCAGTCCCGCGCCGTCAGCGCGGCTTCAGCCACCGCCCCTTCTCACCAGCGAGGGCTCCTTGCTGAGCACCACGAGGCCTCTGAGCTCCAGGCGCAGCCTGTCCCTGCACTCGCTCGGCAGGTGCCTGGACACAACCGACAGCGCACTGGGACCGTGCTTGGTCAAGTCCAGACACTCGAGGACCTGAAAGGCACAGGGCAGTGCCAGGGGAGCCGGCCGGCAGGAGCCCAGAAGCGCACAGGGCCGGGCCCAGGCAGCAGCAGCAGCAGGTGCGGGCAGCGTCCCAGGTGGCTGCAGCTACGAGAGGCCAGAGAGCTGGGAGGCAGCTCAGCCAGGCAGCGCTGGCCATCATGCTCACCTCCACAAAGAAGGCCAGGGCAGGCAGATCCCAGCAGAGCTGCTTCCCAATGAGCAGGTTGAGCAGGTGCAAGGCGATGTGGGAACACAAGCGGGTCGAGCTACGGCGCATCTCCCTGGCAGGGGGAAAAAGGCAGCAAAGCCCTGAGCCAGGCAGGCAGACCTCTGCCAGGACTGACTCCCAGAGGTGTGATCTTTCTCCAGCGGCCTGCAAGGGGACGTGGGTGCCTTGGGAGGGAGCTGCTCCTGGGCACCCTCCTCTCCCAGCCTATTCCGGTCTGCTTGGTCGCCCCTCGGTGACAAGGCCCTCTCGCCCACAAGCACGGGCACTGCGTGGGGCACTCCGGGCACAGGGCACAAACGCTGGCGGCGGCAGGGAGAAGGGGGTCTCACCTGGCCAGCAGACCGACTGCATAGTGCCGGGTGTCGGCACAGAGCAGGGTGTCCCAGACCCGCTTGCGCTCCAGAGCCACCAGCTGCTTCTCAAAATCCAGGAGGCAGAGCAGAGCTTTCATGGCCTGCGCTGCAAACCTGTGTACAGAGCAAAGGCCAGGTCACGCCAGGAGCACTGGCCCTGTCCACAAGGGCATGGGAAGGACAGGGCGACTGAGACCTGTTGGGCTTCGTGGGAAGGCGGTGTTCCTCCCGACAAGCTCTCCAGAAGTGCTCAACTTCTTCTGGCATCTGCTCAGTGGTGTCGAAAACTTGGAAGAGCAGAGCCACAAACAGGTGGGCGGAATGAAGGACTAGTGCCTCGTGCCACTCGGGCATGTGGACAGTCTTCCACAGCACCACAGTTGCCTGCAAAGGAGAAAGCGCCCCGAGGCAGCAGTCAGTGCCCTGGTGTCCATGTTGCAGGGCTCGAGGGGAGATGCAGTGGGAGCAGCCAGCCTGCTCCCCCTGAGCGTGCCCCTAGCCCAGCTTTTGGCCCAGCGCCTGAGGGAACAGGGAACTGCAGGACAGGGAGAGAGCATGGAGAGCTGCTGGAGAGGTGACCTGGAGGGTGAGCAAAGGCCAGTTCCAGAAACTCACAGCCAGGGCAAAGATGGCCTCGTTATCCCCACTGTAGAAGAACATGCTGTAATGTGGCCTGTCTTCCGTCACAGACAGGAGTGCTGGAAGCACCCTCTGCACTGCGGATCCCGAGGAGCCGATGGTTCTCCACATCAGCGCAGCAGCCCTGTGGGACCAGAGCTGCGCGTCAGGACCATGCCCCGTGCAGCTGCCTGGGGCCGGGGAGCAGAGCCCCGGTGCCCTGAGGAGCAGGGGGGGGGAGAGCATGGCAGCAGTCTCAAGAAACAGAGGGGCCCCAGGGTCTTGGAGCTGTCCACCTGTCTGGCAGACCCCACTGGACAGGCTGGACAGTGGGAGGGCCCCTAGGGGCCGCTGAGCACCGAGCTCTCAAGGCAGTTGTGCTCTGTACCTGTCACAGGTTGGGGCACAGCGCAGGAGGCTCATCACCACATTAGCAGGGTGCTCTTGGGCCAGGCTCACAATGTCCCATTGCAGCCCAGTGTCCACAGTGAGACGGGACATGAGTGTTTGGTGAATGTCCCTCACCATGGCTGGCACCTAGAGGAGGCGTGGGGAATGACTGGAGTGCTGTGCAAGGAGGGAGCAAGTTGCCCAGCTTCTCCCAAGAAGTTCTTGCCTTCCCACCCCACTCTGCTAGCCTCAATGGCTGGGGCGGCCCAGCAGACGTGGCTTGAAGGGCCACACGATGCTGGAAGGCCTTCAGCCCTGGCCCCAGGCTGCTTACCTGCTGCTGGGAAGAAAAGAAATCCTGAGAGGGAGCAGGAACCGCAGTGCAAGTGGGCCTGGGGATGGTCTTGGAGAGGACCCACGTGCTTTGCGTCCTTGCGTCCTCACTCAGGGCCGTGACAGCCTCCGGCCTGGCCTCAGCCATTGCCCTGACAGGGTCTGCTGCACGCTGAGGGGAGGCCGAGCTGACATCAGGCTCTGCCTGCAGCTCGGCCGTGGCCTGGGTTGCTGTGGCGCTGGTGTTTCTGCGCCGAAGGCGCAGCAACCTCCGCAGTATCTGCAGCAGAAGGAAGGGCGGGAAGAGAGGGACATTCCGTGGCCTGCTCCAAGCGCAGCGCCAGGCCGAGCAGTGCCAGCAGGCCCGGCCCAGGTGGGGATGGCCGCAGGTACCTGTGCTGCTCGTTGGAAGCATCCGCCAGTGGGGTCCTGCTCTGGTGTCCCATCCTTGCCCGCACCTGGCAAAGAGCGAGCGCAGCCAGAGCTGAGGGGCTGCGGGAGGGGCCGGAGAACACGGCCCAGCCCTGCGCTGCCCGGGCAGGGCCGGCCCCCGGGTGGCCAGGGGACGCAGCACGGCCAGCGGAGGGCAGCCCCAGCCCCTCTTCCGTCCTGTCTGCAGGCACGTCCACAGGGGCAGGGACGGGATGGGGCTAGGCCGGCCACAGGCACCAGCCCTGCGGCCTGGCTGTGCCACTCACCATCCTGCCGTGGCTGCAACTGCTCCGGCTCTGCAGGCTGCTGTGCTGGGGAGGCTGCAGGGCCTTTCTTTTTCTTCCCCCGAAGCACCTTGAAGAGGCTGCGCACTCTGCCTGCCATCCCGCTTGCTGACACCTTTGTGCCGATGCCTGGGCAAAGGGTCTGAATCAGCAAGCGCCTGGCAGGTGCCTGTGACAGAGAAGCCTCAGGAAGGCTACAGGACAGCACGTCCTGCACTCTGACCTCAAGGGCTCCTGCCATAAGAACAGGAGACTCCTTGTGAGCAGTGGAAGGCACTGAGTCCTATGGCCTGGCCACGAGGGCACTGGCCACAGGGACGGCAGATACCTTGGGAAAGCTGCGAGTCAGGAAGTCCCACAGTCTGGCCACAAGGCCAGCCGCAGGAGCAACGCTTTGGAAAAGCGTGGGTCAGCGACGAAAGAGCTGGCTGTGTGGGGCTCCTCACAGCACAGCTCTGGCACGTCCTGTCCCGTCACGTGCACAGAGCACTGTGGCGTTGCCTCGTCACCACCAGCACCCATGTCACCACGTGTCACAAAGGGTCCTGTTCCATGCCATTCCATGGTCACCGTGCTGCGTCGTGTCAGCAAGGTCCCTTGGAAACGCTGCCAAGTGCTCTGGGGCCACCCCCACCCCGCCCAAAATGCCTCTGATTGGAAGGATTCCATTGCCCCAAGTGTCTAAGACAGCCCGGGACACACCAAGCCCGGCCAAGGGCTCAGGGAAGGACTCTCCACGGTGCCCGGCCAGCACAGCCCAGCTCGCTGCTGGCTCTGGAGCTGAGCAGCTTCCAGCAAGCACGGGGCAAACGCATCTTGCCAAGAGTTAAAACACACCAGAGAGGGGAGGTGGCATCAATGTGTGCATCAAGGCCTTTGAATTCACAGCTCCCCAAGAGAGCTTTGTGGCACTCGGCTGGACAAACAGGATCCGGCTCAGACCTGTGCTCAAAGGTGGGCAACAAACCCTGCCGCAGATGCTTGGCTTGGTCTCTGCAGGCCCAGGCAGATGCCAAAGCTGCTCTTCACATGCTTGCCCTACCCCTCTGCCAAGTGCAAGGGGCCTCAAGGACTGAAGGAAACACAGGGAGTCAAAGGGAGACAGCTGCACCTACCTCACTTGCGGGCTCCTGGGAAAGCAGTTTCCTTGGGAATCAAGCCCCTCTCTTCCAAGGGCACTTCCCCAGATGTGTACATTTCCTGGGGAACACCAACCCACCCCTAAGAAACACTGGCAAGGCTGAATTGCTTGTGCTCCTTGCAGCGCAGGCACTCCAGCTGGAGCTCATCTTCCTTGCCCCGAGTCTCTTTCCACGCGTCGCTTTGGGCGTGCAGCCCCTGGCGCCTCCAAGCACGAGCTGCCCGCTGCCTCTGCACGTGCCTGAGCTCCTGCCTGCGCTCAGGGCAGCAAAACCAGGCTGTTCCCAGCCAGGGAGCGGAGCCCTGCTCCCGCTGGAGGCTCTGGTGAGCCCCTTCCAGGACGCTCCGCCGTGCACGCAGCACTTCTCCTGCCCACCCAGAAGGCTCCTGGGACAGCAGGACACAAGCTGGCCACCTCTGGGCTCAGCACACCCCAAACAGAGGGGGGGCAGGAAGATGCAGCGGCTGTTTTGCAGCCCTGCCCAAGAGAGGTGGGAAGGGTCTCCTCCCTCTGGTCTCACTTGGTTGGGTTTCTGACTGGGCCTGAGGCAGGGGCTGCCATTCCTCACTTGTGGGGAGACCAGAGCTGCCAGAACCACACTGAGCCTGCAGGCACTGCCTGCAGCCACTGGGACGGTCACACCTCTGAGGCTCAGCCACTCCCTGCTGCTGCTGCTGCTTTTAGGCACACGCAAAGCTCACTGTTAGGCCACGACGGTCTCTGCTTCTGCCCTCTTCCTGTCCCTGCGAAGGGATGGAGCATTGCTGTGCTTTCAGGAAGCTCTCAGGGAAAATCTTCCAGCATTGCAAGCTCCTCTGCCCTCCATAGATGCATGCTATGGAATCCCTCACAGCTGCCTTCAGAGCATCCTCAAGCTAGCTCTTCTTCAACCCAGGGTCCTTGTTCCCTTCAGCATGCTCAGCATGACCTTCAACTCCATGGTGCTGTGCAACTGAAGCAGCAGGACAGGGACCTTTGCAGCCTGAGCTGCCCTTGTTCCTCTCTGCCCGTGCACAGAACACAGCGTGGAAGAGAACGGCAGCAGGGCCACGCGTGTCCCCGGGCTCAGGATTTGTGCCGCTTCAGCTCCACAGACACGTGGGTAAAGTGACAAAGCCAAACTGTTTATTAAGGGAAGGCGAAGCAAAGGGGTCAACTGGGAGGCAAAAAAGGGGATGGGCAGGGCCTGGAGGCTGGAGAGAGGGAGGCAGGCAGGGAGAGAGGGAGGGAGGGAGCTGCCATCAGGGAGGGAGATGACAGGAGCTCCTGGAGCTTCCCACAGGCTCAGCTGTAACCAGCAAGAGCTGTGCCTGGAGTTCCAGCTGGTCCCCTGTGCTCTGCAGGTGGTCTCATCTGCATTGGGAACTCGGGGCTGCCGAAGGACACGGGTTCTTCCGATCCTGCAGACGAAGTTTGGCAGCTCTTGCCTCGAACTTCCGCTGGATAAATTGGTTGATGAAGGAGGGGCACTCGAATTCCCTCAGGGCTTGAAGGGCTGGAGAAAAGAAGCACAGAGAGCCACGGTTAGAGGCCGGATTGCGAGAAGCCAGGGAAATACTCCTGCCAGGGCCATCGCAGCCGGCTCCTGCTATGGCCAGAAGGGAGCCGGAGACAAGGGCTTGGGCCGGGAGGAAGTGCCTGGCCTCGGCTCCCCCACGTGTGCCTGAAAGCTCTCCGGGCTCTGCCCCCACCGCCCCTCCGCACAGGGAGCAGAGCCCTCGGCAGCCCGGGCAGGGATTGTAGCTCCGCAGCCGGGATTTGCAGCTGCCCCCGGCGGCCCCCGCTGGCAGCCGCGCGGCTGCCCCCACTCACCCTGACTGAGGACCTGGAGCTCCTCCTTCTGCCCCATCATGAGCACTCCGGCGACCCCTGGCAAGACAGAGCCCGTGGCGGCGCCAGGCTGCACAGCTGCCCGACACGGGCGCTGGCAGCCCTGCAGCCGCACGCCCTCCTGCCCCGGCAGGGCTCCTGCCGGGCCCCTGCCGCACGCTGCCGCCCAAGGGCACGGCTGCGGGAGGGCGGCGGCAGCGCCGAGGGCGGGCGGGGCTGCAGCGGTCCAGGCTCGACTCCCGCTGCCGGGGCAGCAGCCGGGCCGGGGGCAGGGACGGGTGCGGCGCTGCTGGCTCACCGATCAACCTGACGGCCGCCTGTCGCAGGCGCTTCTGTGGGCTCTGCAGGAAGGGCAGTGCCCAGCGCAGGTGCTCGGCCGCTCGGCTCTGGTCCTCCAGCAGCTGCAGGGAGCACAGACGGGGAAGGCTTGGCGCGGGCTCTGCCCCTCGGCCCGGCGCTCCCTGCGCCCAGCAGCGGCCGAGCCGGCCCGCACGGCCCAGGGCAGGGAGCGGCGTGTGGGGCGCAGGCTGGCGGGCCCGGCTGCGGCGCCGGGCAGGGGCACAGCTGCCAGCCCCAGCACGGGGGGCAGGGGGCTTCTGCAGCCCGTGCCTGGGGCTCTCGGGCTGTCCTTACCAGGCACTCGGCGAACTTCATGCGCTGCTCCTTGGTCAGCAGCTCCTCCAGGTCCCTCCTCCTCCGGAAGCGGGCCGCACAAAGCAGGGCTTGGAAAGAGGCCTGGAGAGCAGCAGAGAGCCGCAGGTGGCACCCGAGCCCAGGGCACAGGACCCGCATCCCTGTGCCAAGGCCAGGGAAGGCTGGAGCCTGCCAGCTGCCAGGGCAGGAGGCAGCCAGGGATGCAGCAGCGTCCCACAAAACCTGACCTTTGCCACACTCTGGTTCTCATCGTGCCAGTGCAAGAAGAGAGGGAACAGGCTCCGGCTCACAATTCTTGTGAGAGGCTCTTCCCCCTCTTCCACTACCAGCTCCATCACTTTGCAGAAGAGTTGAATGGAGAGCAGCTGCACGTGGCTGTTGTCCTGGAGGAAAGGAAAAGACCTCAGCACCAACTACCCCAGGCCCATCAGGGCAGAGGCCCAAACGTGCACAAGGCACAACATTTCTGGGCAGCGTCCAGTGCCCGTGGCTGGGGGCACAGAGCCTTACATTCTCAAAGTGTGGCAGGAGTGGCTCAGCCAGCTTCAGGGCCGTGACGCTGGGTATCTTGAGGTCTTTCTCCTGGAGCATATGTGTGAGCACAGAGAGGATCATGCCGACCATCTCTGCGTCAGGATCTGCCAGCTGCTCCACCAGGTGTTGATAGATGCCGCGTATTCCTCCGCCCTGTGTGCAAGAGCAGGCCGTGCTGTGAAGCCGAGGACGGCCGCAGCACCAACAGCTGCTTGGGGCACTCGGGCAGCTGAAGTGGGAGGCAGGAGAGCTGGGAGCAGCTGCCTCTGATGCCAAAGGCCAGCCAAGGCCAAAGGTCTGCATTGCCCAGTCCCGCGCCGTCAGCGCGGCTTCAGCCACCGCCCCTTCTCACCAGCGAGGGCTCCTTGCTGAGCACCACGAGGCCTCTGAGCTCCAGGCGCAGCCTGTCCCTGCACTCGCTCGGCAGGTGCCTGGACACAACCGACAGCGCACTGGGACCGTGCTTGGTCAAGTCCAGACACTCGAGGACCTGAAAGGCACAGGGCAGTGCCAGGGGAGCCGGCCGGCAGGAGCCCAGAAGCGCACAGGGCCGGGCCCAGGCAGCAGCAGCAGCAGGTGCGGGCAGCGTCCCAGGTGGCTGCAGCTACGAGAGGCCAGAGAGCTGGGAGGCAGCTCAGCCAGGCAGCGCTGGCCATCATGCTCACCTCCACAAAGAAGGCCAGGGCAGGCAGATCCCAGCAGAGCTGCTTCCCAATGAGCAGGTTGAGCAGGTGCAAGGCGATGTGGGAACACAAGCGGGTCGAGCTACGGCGCATCTCCCTGGCAGGGGGAAAAAGGCAGCAAAGCCCTGAGCCAGGCAGGCAGACCTCTGCCAGGACTGACTCCCAGAGGTGTGATCTTTCTCCAGCGGCCTGCAAGGGGACGTGGGTGCCTTGGGAGGGAGCTGCTCCTGGGCACCCTCCTCTCCCAGCCTATTCCGGTCTGCTTGGTCGCCCCTCGGTGACAAGGCCCTCTCGCCCACAAGCACGGGCACTGCGTGGGGCACTCCGGGCACAGGGCACAAACGCTGGCGGCGGCAGGGAGAAGGGGGTCTCACCTGGCCAGCAGACCGACTGCATAGTGCCGGGTGTCGGCACAGAGCAGGGTGTCCCAGACCCGCTTGCGCTCCAGAGCCACCAGCTGCTTCTCAAAATCCAGGAGGCAGAGCAGAGCTTTCATGGCCTGCGCTGCAAACCTGTGTACAGAGCAAAGGCCAGGTCACGCCAGGAGCACTGGCCCTGTCCACAAGGGCATGGGAAGGACAGGGCGACTGAGACCTGTTGGGCTTCGTGGGAAGGCGGTGTTCCTCCCGACAAGCTCTCCAGAAGTGCTCAACTTCTTCTGGCATCTGCTCAGTGGTGTCGAAAACTTGGAAGAGCAGAGCCACAAACAGGTGGGCGGAATGAAGGACTAGTGCCTCGTGCCACTCGGGCATGTGGACAGTCTTCCACAGCACCACAGTTGCCTGCAAAGGAGAAAGCGCCCCGAGGCAGCAGTCAGTGCCCTGGTGTCCATGTTGCAGGGCTCGAGGGGAGATGCAGTGGGAGCAGCCAGCCTGCTCCCCCTGAGCGTGCCCCTAGCCCAGCTTTTGGCCCAGCGCCTGAGGGAACAGGGAACTGCAGGACAGGGAGAGAGCATGGAGAGCTGCTGGAGAGGTGACCTGGAGGGTGAGCAAAGGCCAGTTCCAGAAACTCACAGCCAGGGCAAAGATGGCCTCGTTATCCCCACTGTAGAAGAACATGCTGTAATGTGGCCTGTCTTCCGTCACAGACAGGAGTGCTGGAAGCACCCTCTGCACTGCGGATCCCGAGGAGCCGATGGTTCTCCACATCAGCGCAGCAGCCCTGTGGGACCAGAGCTGCGCGTCAGGACCATGCCCCGTGCAGCTGCCTGGGGCCGGGGAGCAGAGCCCCGGTGCCCTGAGGAGCAGGGGGGGGGAGAGCATGGCAGCAGTCTCAAGAAACAGAGGGGCCCCAGGGTCTTGGAGCTGTCCACCTGTCTGGCAGACCCCACTGGACAGGCTGGACAGTGGGAGGGCCCCTAGGGGCCGCTGAGCACCGAGCTCTCAAGGCAGTTGTGCTCTGTACCTGTCACAGGTTGGGGCACAGCGCAGGAGGCTCATCACCACATTAGCAGGGTGCTCTTGGGCCAGGCTCACAATGTCCCATTGCAGCCCAGTGTCCACAGTGAGACGGGACATGAGTGTTTGGTGAATGTCCCTCACCATGGCTGGCACCTAGAGGAGGCGTGGGGAATGACTGGAGTGCTGTGCAAGGAGGGAGCAAGTTGCCCAGCTTCTCCCAAGAAGTTCTTGCCTTCCCACCCCACTCTGCTAGCCTCAATGGCTGGGGCGGCCCAGCAGACGTGGCTTGAAGGGCCACACGATGCTGGAAGGCCTTCAGCCCTGGCCCCAGGCTGCTTACCTGCTGCTGGGAAGAAAAGAAATCCTGAGAGGGAGCAGGAACCGCAGTGCAAGTGGGCCTGGGGATGGTCTTGGAGAGGACCCACGTGCTTTGCGTCCTTGCGTCCTCACTCAGGGCCGTGACAGCCTCCGGCCTGGCCTCAGCCATTGCCCTGACAGGGTCTGCTGCACGCTGAGGGGAGGCCGAGCTGACATCAGGCTCTGCCTGCAGCTCGGCCGTGGCCTGGGTTGCTGTGGCGCTGGTGTTTCTGCGCCGAAGGCGCAGCAACCTCCGCAGTATCTGCAGCAGAAGGAAGGGCGGGAAGAGAGGGACATTCCGTGGCCTGCTCCAAGCGCAGCGCCAGGCCGAGCAGTGCCAGCAGGCCCGGCCCAGGTGGGGATGGCCGCAGGTACCTGTGCTGCTCGTTGGAAGCATCCGCCAGTGGGGTCCTGCTCTGGTGTCCCATCCTTGCCCGCACCTGGCAAAGAGCGAGCGCAGCCAGAGCTGAGGGGCTGCGGGAGGGGCCGGAGAACACGGCCCAGCCCTGCGCTGCCCGGGCAGGGCCGGCCCCCGGGTGGCCAGGGGACGCAGCACGGCCAGCGGAGGGCAGCCCCAGCCCCTCTTCCGTCCTGTCTGCAGGCACGTCCACAGGGGCAGGGACGGGATGGGGCTAGGCCGGCCACAGGCACCAGCCCTGCGGCCTGGCTGTGCCACTCACCATCCTGCCGTGGCTGCAACTGCTCCGGCTCTGCAGGCTGCTGTGCTGGGGAGGCTGCAGGGCCTTTCTTTTTCTTCCCCCGAAGCACCTTGAAGAGGCTGCGCACTCTGCCTGCCATCCCGCTTGCTGACACCTTTGTGCCGATGCCTGGGCAAAGGGTCTGAATCAGCAAGCGCCTGGCAGGTGCCTGTGACAGAGAAGCCTCAGGAAGGCTACAGGACAGCACGTCCTGCACTCTGACCTCAAGGGCTCCTGCCATAAGAACAGGAGACTCCTTGTGAGCAGTGGAAGGCACTGAGTCCTATGGCCTGGCCACGAGGGCACTGGCCACAGGGACGGCAGATACCTTGGGAAAGCTGCGAGTCAGGAAGTCCCACAGTCTGGCCACAAGGCCAGCCGCAGGAGCAACGCTTTGGAAAAGCGTGGGTCAGCGACGAAAGAGCTGGCTGTGTGGGGCTCCTCACAGCACAGCTCTGGCACGTCCTGTCCCGTCACGTGCACAGAGCACTGTGGCGTTGCCTCGTCACCACCAGCACCCATGTCACCACGTGTCACAAAGGGTCCTGTTCCATGCCATTCCATGGTCACCGTGCTGCGTCGTGTCAGCAAGGTCCCTTGGAAACGCTGCCAAGTGCTCTGGGGCCACCCCCACCCCGCCCAAAATGCCTCTGATTGGAAGGATTCCATTGCCCCAAGTGTCTAAGACAGCCCGGGACACACCAAGCCCGGCCAAGGGCTCAGGGAAGGACTCTCCACGGTGCCCGGCCAGCACAGCCCAGCTCGCTGCTGGCTCTGGAGCTGAGCAGCTTCCAGCAAGCACGGGGCAAACGCATCTTGCCAAGAGTTAAAACACACCAGAGAGGGGAGGTGGCATCAATGTGTGCATCAAGGCCTTTGAATTCACAGCTCCCCAAGAGAGCTTTGTGGCACTCGGCTGGACAAACAGGATCCGGCTCAGACCTGTGCTCAAAGGTGGGCAACAAACCCTGCCGCAGATGCTTGGCTTGGTCTCTGCAGGCCCAGGCAGATGCCAAAGCTGCTCTTCACATGCTTGCCCTACCCCTCTGCCAAGTGCAAGGGGCCTCAAGGACTGAAGGAAACACAGGGAGTCAAAGGGAGACAGCTGCACCTACCTCACTTGCGGGCTCCTGGGAAAGCAGTTTCCTTGGGAATCAAGCCCCTCTCTTCCAAGGGCACTTCCCCAGATGTGTACATTTCCTGGGGAACACCAACCCACCCCTAAGAAACACTGGCAAGGCTGAATTGCTTGTGCTCCTTGCAGCGCAGGCACTCCAGCTGGAGCTCATCTTCCTTGCCCCGAGTCTCTTTCCACGCGTCGCTTCGGGCGTGCAGCCCCTGGCGCCTCCAAGCACGAGCTGCCCGCTGCCTCTGCACGTGCCTGAGCTCCTGCCTGCGCTCAGGGCAGCAAAACCAGGCTGTTCCCAGCCAGGGAGCGGAGCCCTGCTCCCGCTGGAGGCTCTGGTGAGCCCCTTCCAGGACGCTCCGCCGTGCACGCAGCACTTCTCCTGCCCACCCAGAAGGCTCCTGGGACAGCAGGACACAAGCTGGCCACCTCTGGGCTCAGCACACCCCAAACAGAGGGGGGGCAGGAAGATGCAGCGGCTGTTTTGCAGCCCTGCCCAAGAGAGGTGGGAAGGGTCTCCTCCCTCTGGTCTCACTTGGTTGGGTTTCTGACTGGGCCTGAGGCAGGGGCTGCCATTCCTCACTTGTGGGGAGACCAGAGCTGCCAGAACCACACTGAGCCTGCAGGCACTGCCTGCAGCCACTGGGACGGTCACACCTCTGAGGCTCAGCCACTCCCTGCTGCTGCTGCTGCTTTTAGGCACACGCAAAGCTCACTGTTAGGCCACGACGGTCTCTGCTTCTGCCCTCTTCCTGTCCCTGCGAAGGGATGGAGCATTGCTGTGCTTTCAGGAAGCTCTCAGGGAAAATCTTCCAGCATTGCAAGCTCCTCTGCCCTCCATAGATGCATGCTATGGAATCCCTCACAGCTGCCTTCAGAGCATCCTCAAGCTAGCTCTTCTTCAACCCAGGGTCCTTGTTCCCTTCAGCATGCTCAGCATGACCTTCAACTCCATGGTGCTGTGCAACTGAAGCAGCAGGACAGGGACCTTTGCAGCCTGAGCTGCCCTTGTTCCTCTCTGCCCGTGCACAGAACACAGCGTGGAAGAGAACGGCAGCAGGGCCACGCGTGTCCCCGGGCTCAGGATTTGTGCCGCTTCAGCTCCACAGACACGTGGGTAAAGTGACAAAGCCAAACTGTTTATTAAGGGAAGGCGAAGCAAAGGGGTCAACTGGGAGGCAAAAAAGGGGATGGGCAGGGCCTGGAGGCTGGAGAGAGGGAGGCAGGCAGGGAGAGAGGGAGGGAGGGAGCTGCCATCAGGGAGGGAGATGACAGGAGCTCCTGGAGCTTCCCACAGGCTCAGCTGTAACCAGCAAGAGCTGTGCCTGGAGTTCCAGCTGGTCCCCTGTGCTCTGCAGGTGGTCTCATCTGCATTGGGAACTCGGGGCTGCCGAAGGACACGGGTTCTTCCGATCCTGCAGACGAAGTTTGGCAGCTCTTGCCTCGAACTTCCGCTGGATAAATTGGTTGATGAAGGAGGGGCACTCGAATTCCCTCAGGGCTTGAAGGGCTGGAGAAAAGAAGCACAGAGAGCCACGGTTAGAGGCCGGATTGCGAGAAGCCAGGGAAATACTCCTGCCAGGGCCATCGCAGCCGGCTCCTGCTATGGCCAGAAGGGAGCCGGAGACAAGGGCTTGGGCCGGGAGGAAGTGCCTGGCCTCGGCTCCCCCACGTGTGCCTGAAAGCTCTCCGGGCTCTGCCCCCACCGCCCCTCCGCACAGGGAGCAGAGCCCTCGGCAGCCCGGGCAGGGATTGTAGCTCCGCAGCCGGGATTTGCAGCTGCCCCCGGCGGCCCCCGCTGGCAGCCGCGCGGCTGCCCCCACTCACCCTGACTGAGGACCTGGAGCTCCTCCTTCTGCCCCATCATGAGCACTCCGGCGACCCCTGGCAAGACAGAGCCCGTGGCGGCGCCAGGCTGCACAGCTGCCCGACACGGGCGCTGGCAGCCCTGCAGCCGCACGCCCTCCTGCCCCGGCAGGGCTCCTGCCGGGCCCCTGCCGCACGCTGCCGCCCAAGGGCACGGCTGCGGGAGGGCGGCGGCAGCGCCGAGGGCGGGCGGGGCTGCAGCGGTCCAGGCTCGACTCCCGCTGCCGGGGCAGCAGCCGGGCCGGGGGCAGGGACGGGTGCGGCGCTGCTGGCTCACCGATCAACCTGACGGCCGCCTGTCGCAGGCGCTTCTGTGGGCTCTGCAGGAAGGGCAGTGCCCAGCGCAGGTGCTCGGCCGCTCGGCTCTGGTCCTCCAGCAGCTGCAGGGAGCACAGACGGGGAAGGCTTGGCGCGGGCTCTGCCCCTCGGCCCGGCGCTCCCTGCGCCCAGCAGCGGCCGAGCCGGCCCGCACGGCCCAGGGCAGGGAGCGGCGTGTGGGGCGCAGGCTGGCGGGCCCGGCTGCGGCGCCGGGCAGGGGCACAGCTGCCAGCCCCAGCACGGGGGGCAGGGGGCTTCTGCAGCCCGTGCCTGGGGCTCTCGGGCTGTCCTTACCAGGCACTCGGCGAACTTCATGCGCTGCTCCTTGGTCAGCAGCTCCTCCAGGTCCCTCCTCCTCCGGAAGCGGGCCGCACAAAGCAGGGCTTGGAAAGAGGCCTGGAGAGCAGCAGAGAGCCGCAGGTGGCACCCGAGCCCAGGGCACAGGACCCGCATCCCTGTGCCAAGGCCAGGGAAGGCTGGAGCCTGCCAGCTGCCAGGGCAGGAGGCAGCCAGGGATGCAGCAGCGTCCCACAAAACCTGACCTTTGCCACACTCTGGTTCTCATCGTGCCAGTGCAAGAAGAGAGGGAACAGGCTCCGGCTCACAATTCTTGTGAGAGGCTCTTCCCCCTCTTCCACTACCAGCTCCATCACTTTGCAGAAGAGTTGAATGGAGAGCAGCTGCACGTGGCTGTTGTCCTGGAGGAAAGGAAAAGACCTCAGCACCAACTACCCCAGGCCCATCAGGGCAGAGGCCCAAACGTGCACAAGGCACAACATTTCTGGGCAGCGTCCAGTGCCCGTGGCTGGGGGCACAGAGCCTTACATTCTCAAAGTGTGGCAGGAGTGGCTCAGCCAGCTTCAGGGCCGTGACGCTGGGTATCTTGAGGTCTTTCTCCTGGAGCATATGTGTGAGCACAGAGAGGATCATGCCGACCATCTCTGCGTCAGGATCTGCCAGCTGCTCCACCAGGTGTTGATAGATGCCGCGTATTCCTCCGCCCTGTGTGCAAGAGCAGGCCGTGCTGTGAAGCCGAGGACGGCCGCAGCACCAACAGCTGCTTGGGGCACTCGGGCAGCTGAAGTGGGAGGCAGGAGAGCTGGGAGCAGCTGCCTCTGATGCCAAAGGCCAGCCAAGGCCAAAGGTCTGCATTGCCCAGTCCCGCGCCGTCAGCGCGGCTTCAGCCACCGCCCCTTCTCACCAGCGAGGGCTCCTTGCTGAGCACCACGAGGCCTCTGAGCTCCAGGCGCAGCCTGTCCCTGCACTCGCTCGGCAGGTGCCTGGACACAACCGACAGCGCACTGGGACCGTGCTTGGTCAAGTCCAGACACTCGAGGACCTGAAAGGCACAGGGCAGTGCCAGGGGAGCCGGCCGGCAGGAGCCCAGAAGCGCACAGGGCCGGGCCCAGGCAGCAGCAGCAGCAGGTGCGGGCAGCGTCCCAGGTGGCTGCAGCTACGAGAGGCCAGAGAGCTGGGAGGCAGCTCAGCCAGGCAGCGCTGGCCATCATGCTCACCTCCACAAAGAAGGCCAGGGCAGGCAGATCCCAGCAGAGCTGCTTCCCAATGAGCAGGTTGAGCAGGTGCAAGGCGATGTGGGAACACAAGCGGGTCGAGCTACGGCGCATCTCCCTGGCAGGGGGAAAAAGGCAGCAAAGCCCTGAGCCAGGCAGGCAGACCTCTGCCAGGACTGACTCCCAGAGGTGTGATCTTTCTCCAGCGGCCTGCAAGGGGACGTGGGTGCCTTGGGAGGGAGCTGCTCCTGGGCACCCTCCTCTCCCAGCCTATTCCGGTCTGCTTGGTCGCCCCTCGGTGACAAGGCCCTCTCGCCCACAAGCACGGGCACTGCGTGGGGCACTCCGGGCACAGGGCACAAACGCTGGCGGCGGCAGGGAGAAGGGGGTCTCACCTGGCCAGCAGACCGACTGCATAGTGCCGGGTGTCGGCACAGAGCAGGGTGTCCCAGACCCGCTTGCGCTCCAGAGCCACCAGCTGCTTCTCAAAATCCAGGAGGCAGAGCAGAGCTTTCATGGCCTGCGCTGCAAACCTGTGTACAGAGCAAAGGCCAGGTCACGCCAGGAGCACTGGCCCTGTCCACAAGGGCATGGGAAGGACAGGGCGACTGAGACCTGTTGGGCTTCGTGGGAAGGCGGTGTTCCTCCCGACAAGCTCTCCAGAAGTGCTCAACTTCTTCTGGCATCTGCTCAGTGGTGTCGAAAACTTGGAAGAGCAGAGCCACAAACAGGTGGGCGGAATGAAGGACTAGTGCCTCGTGCCACTCGGGCATGTGGACAGTCTTCCACAGCACCACAGTTGCCTGCAAAGGAGAAAGCGCCCCGAGGCAGCAGTCAGTGCCCTGGTGTCCATGTTGCAGGGCTCGAGGGGAGATGCAGTGGGAGCAGCCAGCCTGCTCCCCCTGAGCGTGCCCCTAGCCCAGCTTTTGGCCCAGCGCCTGAGGGAACAGGGAACTGCAGGACAGGGAGAGAGCATGGAGAGCTGCTGGAGAGGTGACCTGGAGGGTGAGCAAAGGCCAGTTCCAGAAACTCACAGCCAGGGCAAAGATGGCCTCGTTATCCCCACTGTAGAAGAACATGCTGTAATGTGGCCTGTCTTCCGTCACAGACAGGAGTGCTGGAAGCACCCTCTGCACTGCGGATCCCGAGGAGCCGATGGTTCTCCACATCAGCGCAGCAGCCCTGTGGGACCAGAGCTGCGCGTCAGGACCATGCCCCGTGCAGCTGCCTGGGGCCGGGGAGCAGAGCCCCGGTGCCCTGAGGAGCAGGGGGGGGGAGAGCATGGCAGCAGTCTCAAGAAACAGAGGGGCCCCAGGGTCTTGGAGCTGTCCACCTGTCTGGCAGACCCCACTGGACAGGCTGGACAGTGGGAGGGCCCCTAGGGGCCGCTGAGCACCGAGCTCTCAAGGCAGTTGTGCTCTGTACCTGTCACAGGTTGGGGCACAGCGCAGGAGGCTCATCACCACATTAGCAGGGTGCTCTTGGGCCAGGCTCACAATGTCCCATTGCAGCCCAGTGTCCACAGTGAGACGGGACATGAGTGTTTGGTGAATGTCCCTCACCATGGCTGGCACCTAGAGGAGGCGTGGGGAATGACTGGAGTGCTGTGCAAGGAGGGAGCAAGTTGCCCAGCTTCTCCCAAGAAGTTCTTGCCTTCCCACCCCACTCTGCTAGCCTCAATGGCTGGGGCGGCCCAGCAGACGTGGCTTGAAGGGCCACACGATGCTGGAAGGCCTTCAGCCCTGGCCCCAGGCTGCTTACCTGCTGCTGGGAAGAAAAGAAATCCTGAGAGGGAGCAGGAACCGCAGTGCAAGTGGGCCTGGGGATGGTCTTGGAGAGGACCCACGTGCTTTGCGTCCTTGCGTCCTCACTCAGGGCCGTGACAGCCTCCGGCCTGGCCTCAGCCATTGCCCTGACAGGGTCTGCTGCACGCTGAGGGGAGGCCGAGCTGACATCAGGCTCTGCCTGCAGCTCGGCCGTGGCCTGGGTTGCTGTGGCGCTGGTGTTTCTGCGCCGAAGGCGCAGCAACCTCCGCAGTATCTGCAGCAGAAGGAAGGGCGGGAAGAGAGGGACATTCCGTGGCCTGCTCCAAGCGCAGCGCCAGGCCGAGCAGTGCCAGCAGGCCCGGCCCAGGTGGGGATGGCCGCAGGTACCTGTGCTGCTCGTTGGAAGCATCCGCCAGTGGGGTCCTGCTCTGGTGTCCCATCCTTGCCCGCACCTGGCAAAGAGCGAGCGCAGCCAGAGCTGAGGGGCTGCGGGAGGGGCCGGAGAACACGGCCCAGCCCTGCGCTGCCCGGGCAGGGCCGGCCCCCGGGTGGCCAGGGGACGCAGCACGGCCAGCGGAGGGCAGCCCCAGCCCCTCTTCCGTCCTGTCTGCAGGCACGTCCACAGGGGCAGGGACGGGATGGGGCTAGGCCGGCCACAGGCACCAGCCCTGCGGCCTGGCTGTGCCACTCACCATCCTGCCGTGGCTGCAACTGCTCCGGCTCTGCAGGCTGCTGTGCTGGGGAGGCTGCAGGGCCTTTCTTTTTCTTCCCCCGAAGCACCTTGAAGAGGCTGCGCACTCTGCCTGCCATCCCGCTTGCTGACACCTTTGTGCCGATGCCTGGGCAAAGGGTCTGAATCAGCAAGCGCCTGGCAGGTGCCTGTGACAGAGAAGCCTCAGGAAGGCTACAGGACAGCACGTCCTGCACTCTGACCTCAAGGGCTCCTGCCATAAGAACAGGAGACTCCTTGTGAGCAGTGGAAGGCACTGAGTCCTATGGCCTGGCCACGAGGGCACTGGCCACAGGGACGGCAGATACCTTGGGAAAGCTGCGAGTCAGGAAGTCCCACAGTCTGGCCACAAGGCCAGCCGCAGGAGCAACGCTTTGGAAAAGCGTGGGTCAGCGACGAAAGAGCTGGCTGTGTGGGGCTCCTCACAGCACAGCTCTGGCACGTCCTGTCCCGTCACGTGCACAGAGCACTGTGGCGTTGCCTCGTCACCACCAGCACCCATGTCACCACGTGTCACAAAGGGTCCTGTTCCATGCCATTCCATGGTCACCGTGCTGCGTCGTGTCAGCAAGGTCCCTTGGAAACGCTGCCAAGTGCTCTGGGGCCACCCCCACCCCGCCCAAAATGCCTCTGATTGGAAGGATTCCATTGCCCCAAGTGTCTAAGACAGCCCGGGACACACCAAGCCCGGCCAAGGGCTCAGGGAAGGACTCTCCACGGTGCCCGGCCAGCACAGCCCAGCTCGCTGCTGGCTCTGGAGCTGAGCAGCTTCCAGCAAGCACGGGGCAAACGCATCTTGCCAAGAGTTAAAACACACCAGAGAGGGGAGGTGGCATCAATGTGTGCATCAAGGCCTTTGAATTCACAGCTCCCCAAGAGAGCTTTGTGGCACTCGGCTGGACAAACAGGATCCGGCTCAGACCTGTGCTCAAAGGTGGGCAACAAACCCTGCCGCAGATGCTTGGCTTGGTCTCTGCAGGCCCAGGCAGATGCCAAAGCTGCTCTTCACATGCTTGCCCTACCCCTCTGCCAAGTGCAAGGGGCCTCAAGGACTGAAGGAAACACAGGGAGTCAAAGGGAGACAGCTGCACCTACCTCACTTGCGGGCTCCTGGGAAAGCAGTTTCCTTGGGAATCAAGCCCCTCTCTTCCAAGGGCACTTCCCCAGATGTGTACATTTCCTGGGGAACACCAACCCACCCCTAAGAAACACTGGCAAGGCTGAATTGCTTGTGCTCCTTGCAGCGCAGGCACTCCAGCTGGAGCTCATCTTCCTTGCCCCGAGTCTCTTTCCACGCGTCGCTTTGGGCGTGCAGCCCCTGGCGCCTCCAAGCACGAGCTGCCCGCTGCCTCTGCACGTGCCTGAGCTCCTGCCTGCGCTCAGGGCAGCAAAACCAGGCTGTTCCCAGCCAGGGAGCGGAGCCCTGCTCCCGCTGGAGGCTCTGGTGAGCCCCTTCCAGGACGCTCCGCCGTGCACGCAGCACTTCTCCTGCCCACCCAGAAGGCTCCTGGGACAGCAGGACACAAGCTGGCCACCTCTGGGCTCAGCACACCCCAAACAGAGGGGGGGCAGGAAGATGCAGCGGCTGTTTTGCAGCCCTGCCCAAGAGAGGTGGGAAGGGTCTCCTCCCTCTGGTCTCACTTGGTTGGGTTTCTGACTGGGCCTGAGGCAGGGGCTGCCATTCCTCACTTGTGGGGAGACCAGAGCTGCCAGAACCACACTGAGCCTGCAGGCACTGCCTGCAGCCACTGGGACGGTCACACCTCTGAGGCTCAGCCACTCCCTGCTGCTGCTGCTTTTAGGCACACGCAAAGCTCACTGTTAGGCCACGACGGTCTCTGCTTCTGCCCTCTTCCTGTCCCTGCGAAGGGATGGAGCATTGCTGTGCTTTCAGGAAGCTCTCAGGGAAAATCTTCCAGCATTGCAAGCTCCTCTGCCCTCCATAGATGCATGCTATGGAATCCCTCACAGCTGCCTTCAGAGCATCCTCAAGCTAGCTCTTCTTCAACCCAGGGTCCTTGTTCCCTTCAGCATGCTCAGCATGACCTTCAACTCCATGGTGCTGTGCAACTGAAGCAGCAGGACAGGGACCTTTGCAGCCTGAGCTGCCCTTGTTCCTCTCTGCCCGTGCACAGAACACAGCGTGGAAGAGAACGGCAGCAGGGCCACGCGTGTCCCCGGGCTCAGGATTTGTGCCGCTTCAGCTCCACAGACACGTGGGTAAAGTGACAAAGCCAAACTGTTTATTAAGGGAAGGCGAAGCAAAGGGGTCAACTGGGAGGCAAAAAAGGGGATGGGCAGGGCCTGGAGGCTGGAGAGAGGGAGGCAGGCAGGGAGAGAGGGAGGGAGGGAGCTGCCATCAGGGAGGGAGATGACAGGAGCTCCTGGAGCTTCCCACAGGCTCAGCTGTAACCAGCAAGAGCTGTGCCTGGAGTTCCAGCTGGTCCCCTGTGCTCTGCAGGTGGTCTCATCTGCATTGGGAACTCGGGGCTGCCGAAGGACACGGGTTCTTCCGATCCTGCAGACGAAGTTTGGCAGCTCTTGCCTCGAACTTCCGCTGGATAAATTGGTTGATGAAGGAGGGGCACTCGAATTCCCTCAGGGCTTGAAGGGCTGGAGAAAAGAAGCACAGAGAGCCACGGTTAGAGGCCGGATTGCGAGAAGCCAGGGAAATACTCCTGCCAGGGCCATCGCAGCCGGCTCCTGCTATGGCCAGAAGGGAGCCGGAGACAAGGGCTTGGGCCGGGAGGAAGTGCCTGGCCTCGGCTCCCCCACGTGTGCCTGAAAGCTCTCCGGGCTCTGCCCCCACCGCCCCTCCGCACAGGGAGCAGAGCCCTCGGCAGCCCGGGCAGGGATTGTAGCTCCGCAGCCGGGATTTGCAGCTGCCCCCGGCGGCCCCCGCTGGCAGCCGCGCGGCTGCCCCCACTCACCCTGACTGAGGACCTGGAGCTCCTCCTTCTGCCCCATCATGAGCACTCCGGCGACCCCTGGCAAGACAGAGCCCGTGGCGGCGCCAGGCTGCACAGCTGCCCGACACGGGCGCTGGCAGCCCTGCAGCCGCACGCCCTCCTGCCCCGGCAGGGCTCCTGCCGGGCCCCTGCCGCACGCTGCCGCCCAAGGGCACGGCTGCGGGAGGGCGGCGGCAGCGCCGAGGGCGGGCGGGGCTGCAGCGGTCCAGGCTCGACTCCCGCTGCCGGGGCAGCAGCCGGGCCGGGGGCAGGGACGGGTGCGGCGCTGCTGGCTCACCGATCAACCTGACGGCCGCCTGTCGCAGGCGCTTCTGTGGGCTCTGCAGGAAGGGCAGTGCCCAGCGCAGGTGCTCGGCCGCTCGGCTCTGGTCCTCCAGCAGCTGCAGGGAGCACAGACGGGGAAGGCTTGGCGCGGGCTCTGCCCCTCGGCCCGGCGCTCCCTGCGCCCAGCAGCGGCCGAGCCGGCCCGCACGGCCCAGGGCAGGGAGCGGCGTGTGGGGCGCAGGCTGGCGGGCCCGGCTGCGGCGCCGGGCAGGGGCACAGCTGCCAGCCCCAGCACGGGGGGCAGGGGGCTTCTGCAGCCCGTGCCTGGGGCTCTCGGGCTGTCCTTACCAGGCACTCGGCGAACTTCATGCGCTGCTCCTTGGTCAGCAGCTCCTCCAGGTCCCTCCTCCTCCGGAAGCGGGCCGCACAAAGCAGGGCTTGGAAAGAGGCCTGGAGAGCAGCAGAGAGCCGCAGGTGGCACCCGAGCCCAGGGCACAGGACCCGCATCCCTGTGCCAAGGCCAGGGAAGGCTGGAGCCTGCCAGCTGCCAGGGCAGGAGGCAGCCAGGGATGCAGCAGCGTCCCACAAAACCTGACCTTTGCCACACTCTGGTTCTCATCGTGCCAGTGCAAGAAGAGAGGGAACAGGCTCCGGCTCACAATTCTTGTGAGAGGCTCTTCCCCCTCTTCCACTACCAGCTCCATCACTTTGCAGAAGAGTTGAATGGAGAGCAGCTGCACGTGGCTGTTGTCCTGGAGGAAAGGAAAAGACCTCAGCACCAACTACCCCAGGCCCATCAGGGCAGAGGCCCAAACGTGCACAAGGCACAACATTTCTGGGCAGCGTCCAGTGCCCGTGGCTGGGGGCACAGAGCCTTACATTCTCAAAGTGTGGCAGGAGTGGCTCAGCCAGCTTCAGGGCCGTGACGCTGGGTATCTTGAGGTCTTTCTCCTGGAGCATATGTGTGAGCACAGAGAGGATCATGCCGACCATCTCTGCGTCAGGATCTGCCAGCTGCTCCACCAGGTGTTGATAGATGCCGCGTATTCCTCCGCCCTGTGTGCAAGAGCAGGCCGTGCTGTGAAGCCGAGGACGGCCGCAGCACCAACAGCTGCTTGGGGCACTCGGGCAGCTGAAGTGGGAGGCAGGAGAGCTGGGAGCAGCTGCCTCTGATGCCAAAGGCCAGCCAAGGCCAAAGGTCTGCATTGCCCAGTCCCGCGCCGTCAGCGCGGCTTCAGCCACCGCCCCTTCTCACCAGCGAGGGCTCCTTGCTGAGCACCACGAGGCCTCTGAGCTCCAGGCGCAGCCTGTCCCTGCACTCGCTCGGCAGGTGCCTGGACACAACCGACAGCGCACTGGGACCGTGCTTGGTCAAGTCCAGACACTCGAGGACCTGAAAGGCACAGGGCAGTGCCAGGGGAGCCGGCCGGCAGGAGCCCAGAAGCGCACAGGGCCGGGCCCAGGCAGCAGCAGCAGCAGGTGCGGGCAGCGTCCCAGGTGGCTGCAGCTACGAGAGGCCAGAGAGCTGGGAGGCAGCTCAGCCAGGCAGCGCTGGCCATCATGCTCACCTCCACAAAGAAGGCCAGGGCAGGCAGATCCCAGCAGAGCTGCTTCCCAATGAGCAGGTTGAGCAGGTGCAAGGCGATGTGGGAACACAAGCGGGTCGAGCTACGGCGCATCTCCCTGGCAGGGGGAAAAAGGCAGCAAAGCCCTGAGCCAGGCAGGCAGACCTCTGCCAGGACTGACTCCCAGAGGTGTGATCTTTCTCCAGCGGCCTGCAAGGGGACGTGGGTGCCTTGGGAGGGAGCTGCTCCTGGGCACCCTCCTCTCCCAGCCTATTCCGGTCTGCTTGGTCGCCCCTCGGTGACAAGGCCCTCTCGCCCACAAGCACGGGCACTGCGTGGGGCACTCCGGGCACAGGGCACAAACGCTGGCGGCGGCAGGGAGAAGGGGGTCTCACCTGGCCAGCAGACCGACTGCATAGTGCCGGGTGTCGGCACAGAGCAGGGTGTCCCAGACCCGCTTGCGCTCCAGAGCCACCAGCTGCTTCTCAAAATCCAGGAGGCAGAGCAGAGCTTTCATGGCCTGCGCTGCAAACCTGTGTACAGAGCAAAGGCCAGGTCACGCCAGGAGCACTGGCCCTGTCCACAAGGGCATGGGAAGGACAGGGCGACTGAGACCTGTTGGGCTTCGTGGGAAGGCGGTGTTCCTCCCGACAAGCTCTCCAGAAGTGCTCAACTTCTTCTGGCATCTGCTCAGTGGTGTCGAAAACTTGGAAGAGCAGAGCCACAAACAGGCGGGCGGAATGAAGGACTAGTGCCTCGTGCCACTCGGGCATGTGGACAGTCTTCCACAGCACCACAGTTGCCTGCAAAGGAGAAAGCGCCCCGAGGCAGCAGTCAGTGCCCTGGTGTCCATGTTGCAGGGCTCGAGGGGAGATGCAGTGGGAGCAGCCAGCCTGCTCCCCCTGAGCGTGCCCCTAGCCCAGCTTTTGGCCCAGCGCCTGAGGGAACAGGGAACTGCAGGACAGGGAGAGAGCATGGAGAGCTGCTGGAGAGGTGACCTGGAGGGTGAGCAAAGGCCAGTTCCAGAAACTCACAGCCAGGGCAAAGATGGCCTCGTTATCCCCACTGTAGAAGAACATGCTGTAATGTGGCCTGTCCTCCGTCACAGACAGGAGTGCTGGAAGCACCCTCTGCACTGCGGATCCCGAGGAGCCGATGGTTCTCCACATCAGCGCAGCAGCCCTGTGGGACCAGAGCTGCGCGTCAGGACCATGCCCCGTGCAGCTGCCTGGGGCCGGGGAGCAGAGCCCCGGTGCCCTGAGGAGCAGGGGGGGGGAGAGCATGGCAGCAGTCTCAAGAAACAGAGGGGCCCCAGGGTCTTGGAGCTGTCCACCTGTCTGGCAGACCCCACTGGACAGGCTGGACAGTGGGAGGGCCCCTAGGGGCCGCTGAGCACCGAGCTCTCAAGGCAGTTGTGCTCTGTACCTGTCACAGGTTGGGGCACAGCGCAGGAGGCTCATCACCACATTAGCAGGGTGCTCTTGGGCCAGGCTCACAATGTCCCATTGCAGCCCAGTGTCCACAGTGAGACGGGACATGAGTGTTTGGTGAATGTCCCTCACCATGGCTGGCACCTAGAGGAGGCGTGGGGAATGACTGGAGTGCTGTGCAAGGAGGGAGCAAGTTGCCCAGCTTCTCCCAAGAAGTTCTTGCCTTCCCACCCCACTCTGCTAGCCTCAATGGCTGGGGCGGCCCAGCAGACGTGGCTTGAAGGGCCACACGATGCTGGAAGGCCTTCAGCCCTGGCCCCAGGCTGCTTACCTGCTGCTGGGAAGAAAAGAAATCCTGAGAGGGAGCAGGAACCGCAGTGCAAGTGGGCCTGGGGATGGTCTTGGAGAGGACCCACGTGCTTTGCGTCCTTGCGTCCTCACTCAGGGCCGTGACAGCCTCCGGCCTGGCCTCAGCCATTGCCCTGACAGGGTCTGCTGCACGCTGAGGGGAGGCCGAGCTGACATCAGGCTCTGCCTGCAGCTCGGCCGTGGCCTGGGTTGCTGTGGCGCTGGTGTTTCTGCGCCGAAGGCGCAGCAACCTCCGCAGTATCTGCAGCAGAAGGAAGGGCGGGAAGAGAGGGACGTTCCGTGGCCTGCTCCAAGCGCAGCGCCAGGCCGAGCAGTGCCAGCAGGCCCGGCCCAGGTGGGGATGGCCGCAGGTACCTGTGCTGCTCGTTGGAAGCATCCGCCAGTGGGGTCCTGCTCTGGTGTCCCATCCTTGCCCGCACCTGGCAAAGAGCGAGCGCAGCCAGAGCTGAGGGGCTGCGGGAGGGGCCGGAGAACACGGCCCAGCCCTGCGCTGCCCGGGCAGGGCCGGCCCCCGGGTGGCCAGGGGACGCAGCACGGCCAGCGGAGGGCAGCCCCAGCCCCTCTTCCGTCCTGTCTGCAGGCACGTCCACAGGGGCAGGGACGGGATGGGGCTAGGCCGGCCACAGGCACCAGCCCTGCGGCCTGGCTGTGCCACTCACCATCCTGCCGTGGCTGCAACTGCTCCGGCTCTGCAGGCTGCTGTGCTGGGGAGGCTGCAGGGCCTTTCTTTTTCTTCCCCCGAAGCACCTTGAAGAGGCTGCGCACTCTGCCTGCCATCCCGCTTGCTGACACCTTTGTGCCGATGCCTGGGCAAAGGGTCTGAATCAGCAAGCGCCTGGCAGGTGCCTGTGACAGAGAAGCCTCAGGAAGGCTACAGGACAGCACGTCCTGCACTCTGACCTCAAGGGCTCCTGCCATAAGAACAGGAGACTCCTTGTGAGCAGTGGAAGGCACTGAGTCCTATGGCCTGGCCACGAGGGCACTGGCCACAGGGACGGCAGATACCTTGGGAAAGCTGTGAGTCAGGAAGTCCCACAGTCTGGCCACAAGGCCAGCCGCAGGAGCAACGCTTTGGAAAAGCGTGGGTCAGCGACGAAAGAGCTGGCTGTGTGGGGCTCCTCACAGCACAGCTCTGGCACGTCCTGTCCCGTCACGTGCACAGAGCACTGTGGCGTTGCCTCGTCACCACCAGCACCCATGTCACCACGTGTCACAAAGGGTCCTGTTCCATGCCATTCCATGGTCACCGTGCTGCGTCGTGTCAGCAAGGTCCCTTGGAAACGCTGCCAAGTGCTCTGGGGCCACCCCCACCCCGCCCAAAATGCCTCTGATTGGAAGGATTCCATTGCCCCACGTGTCTAAGACAGCCCGGGACACACCAAGCCCGGCCAAGGGCTCAGGGAAGGACTCTCCACGGTGCCCGGCCAGCACAGCCCAGCTCGCTGCTGGCTCTGGAGCTGAGCAGCTTCCAGCAAGCACGGGGCAAACGCATCTTGCCAAGAGTTAAAACACACCAGAGAGGGGAGGTGGCATCAATGTGTGCATCAAGGCCTTTGAATTCACAGCTCCCCAAGAGAGCTTTGTGGCACTCAGCTGGACAAACAGGATCCGGCTCAGACCTGTGCTCAAAGGTGGGCAACAAACCCTGCCGCAGATGCTTGGCTTGGTCTCTGCAGGCCCAGGCAGATGCCAAAGCTGCTCTTCACATGCTTGCCCTACCCCTCTGCCAAGTGCAAGGGGCCTCAAGGACTGAAGGAAACACAGGGAGTCAAAGGGAGACAGCTGCACCTACCTCACTTGCGGGCTCCTGGGAAAGCAGTTTCCTTGGGAATCAAGCCCCTCTCTTCCAAGGGCACTTCCCCAGATGTGTACATTTCCTGGGGAACACCAACCCACCCCTAAGAAACACTGGCAAGGCTGAATTGCTTGTGCTCCTTGCAGCGCAGGCACTCCAGCTGGAGCTCATCTTCCTTGCCCCGAGTCTCTTTCCACGCGTCGCTTCGGGCGTGCAGCCCCTGGCGCCTCCAAGCACGAGCTGCCCGCTGCCTCTGCACGTGCCTGAGCTCCTGCCTGCGCTCAGGGCAGCAAAACCAGGCTGTTCCCAGCCAGGGAGCGGAGCCCTGCTCCCGCTGGAGGCTCTGGTGAGCCCCTTCCAGGACGCTCCGCCGTGCACGCAGCACTTCTCCTGCCCACCCAGAAGGCTCTGGCCGCCTCTGGGCTCAGCACACCCCAAACAGAGGGGGGGCAGGAAGATGCAGCGGCTGTTTTGCAGCCCTGCCCAAGAGAGGTGGGAAGGGTCTCCTCCCTCTGGTCTCACTTGGTTGGGTTTCTGACTGGGCCTGAGGCAGGGGCTGCCATTCCTCACTTGTGGGGAGACCAGAGCTGCCAGAACCACACTGAGCCTGCAGGCACTGCCTGCAGCCACTGGGACGGTCACACCTCTGAGGCTCAGCCACTCCCTGCTGCTGCTGCTTTTAGGCACACGCAAAGCTCACTGTTAGGCCACGACGGTCTCTGCTTCTGCCCTCTTCCTGTCCCTGCAAAGGGATGGAGCATTGCTGTGCTTTCAGGAAGCTCTCAGGGAAAATCTTCCAGCATTGCAAGCTCCTCTGCCCTCCATAGATGCATGCTATGGAATCCCTCACAGCTGCCTTCAGAGCATCCTCAAGCTAGCTCTTCTTCAACCCAGGGTCCTTGTTCCCTTCAGCATGCTCAGCATGACCTTCAACTCCATGGTGCTGTGCAACTGAAGCAGCAGGACAGGGACCTTTGCAGCCTGAGCTGCCCTTGTTCCTCTCTGCCCGTGCACAGAACACAGCGTGGAAGAGAACGGCAGCAGGGCCACGCGTGTCCCCGGGCTCAGGGTTTGTGCCGCTTCAGCTCCACAGACACGTGGGTAAAGTGACAAAGCCAAACTGTTTATTAAGGGAAGGCGAAGCAAAGGGGTCAACTGGGAGGCAAAAAAGGGGATGGGCAGGGCCTGGAGGCTGGAGAGAGGGAGGCAGGCAGGGAGAGAGGGAGGGAGGGAGCTGCCATCAGGGAGGGAGATGACAGGAGCTCCTGCAGCTTCCCACAGGCTCAGCTGTAACCAGCAAGAGCTGTGCCTGGAGTTCCAGCTGGTCCCCTGTGCTCTGCAGGTGGTCTCATCTGCATTGGGAACTCGGGGCTGCCGAAGGACACGGGTTCTTCCGATCCTGCAGACGAAGTTTGGCAGCTCTTGCCTCGAACTTCCGCTGGATAAATTGGTTGATGAAGGAGGGGCACTCGAATTCCCTCAGGGCTTGAAGGGCTGGAGAAAAGAAGCACAGAGAGCCACGGTTAGAGGCCGGATTGCGAGAAGCCAGGGAAATACTCCTGCCAGGGCCATCGCAGCCGGCTCCTGCTATGGCCAGAAGGGAGCCGGAGACAAGGGCTTGGGCCGGGAGGAAGTGCCTGGCCTCGGCTCCCCCACGTGTGCCTGAAAGCTCTCCGGGCTCTGCCCCCACCGCCCCTCCGCACAGGGAGCAGAGCCCTCGGCAGCCCGGGCAGGGATTGTAGCTCCGCAGCCGGGATTTGCAGCTGCCCCCGGCGGCCCCCGCTGGCAGCCGCGCGGCTGCCCCCACTCACCCTGACTGAGGACCTGGAGCTCCTCCTTCTGCCCCATCATGAGCACTCCGGCGACCCCTGGCAAGACAGAGCCCGTGGCGGCGCCAGGCTGCACAGCTGCCCGACACGGGCGCTGGCAGCCCTGCAGCCGCACGCCCTCCTGCCCCGGCAGGGCTCCTGCCGGGCCCCTGCCGCACGCTGCCGCCCAAGGGCACGGCTGCGGGAGGGCGGCGGCAGCGCCGAGGGCGGGCGGGGCTGCAGCGGTCCAGGCTCGACTCCCGCTGCCGGGGCAGCAGCCGGGCCGGGGGCAGGGACGGGTGCGGCGCTGCTGGCTCACCGATCAACCTGACGGCCGCCTGTCGCAGGCGCTTCTGTGGGCTCTGCAGGAAGGGCAGTGCCCAGCGCAGGTGCTCGGCCGCTCGGCTCTGGTCCTCCAGCAGCTGCAGGGAGCACAGACGGGGAAGGCTTGGCGCGGGCTCTGCCCCTCGGCCCGGCGCTCCCTGCGCCCAGCAGCGGCCGAGCCGGCCCGCACGGCCCAGGGCAGGGAGCGGCGTGTGGGGCGCAGGCTGGCGGGCCCGGCTGCGGCGCCGGGCAGGGGCACAGCTGCCAGCCCCAGCACGGGGGGCAGGGGGCTTCTGCAGCCCGTGCCTGGGGCTCTCGGGCTGTCCTTACCAGGCACTCGGCGAACTTCATGCGCTGCTCCTTGGTCAGCAGCTCCTCCAGGTCCCTCCTCCTCCGGAAGCGGGCCGCACAAAGCAGGGCTTGGAAAGAGGCCTGGAGAGCAGCAGAGAGCCGCAGGTGGCACCCGAGCCCAGGGCACAGGACCCGCATCCCTGTGCCAAGGCCAGGGAAGGCTGGAGCCTGCCAGCTGCCAGGGCAGGAGGCAGCCAGGGATGCAGCAGCGTCCCACAAAACCTGACCTTTGCCACACTCTGGTTCTCATCGTGCCAGTGCAAGAAGAGAGGGAACAGGCTCCGGCTCACAATTCTTGTGAGAGGCTCTTCCCCCTCTTCCACTACCAGCTCCATCACTTTGCAGAAGAGTTGAATGGAGAGCAGCTGCACGTGGCTGTTGTCCTGGAGGAAAGGAAAAGACCTCAGCACCAACTACCCCAGGCCCATCAGGGCAGAGGCCCTAACGTGCACAAGGCACAACATTTCTGGGCAGCGTCCAGTGCCCGTGGCTGGGGGCACAGAGCCTTACATTCTCAAAGTGTGGCAGGAGTGGCTCAGCCAGCTTCAGGGCCGTGACGCTGGGTATCTTGAGGTCTTTCTCCTGGAGCATATGTGTGAGCACAGAGAGGATCATGCCGACCATCTCTGCGTCAGGATCTGCCAGCTGCTCCACCAGGTGTTGATAGATGCCGCGTATTCCTCCGCCCTGTGTGCAAGAGCAGGCCGTGCTGTGAAGCCGAGGACGGCCGCAGCACCAACAGCTGCTTGGGGCACTCGGGCAGCTGAAGTGGGAGGCAGGAGAGCTGGGAGCAGCTGCCTCTGATGCCAAAGGCCAGCCAAGGCCAAAGGTCTGCATTGCCCAGTCCCGCGCCGTCAGCGCGGCTTCAGCCACCGCCCCTTCTCACCAGCGAGGGCTCCTTGCTGAGCACCACGAGGCCTCTGAGCTCCAGGCGCAGCCTGTCCCTGCACTCGCTCGGCAGGTGCCTGGACACAACCGACAGCGCACTGGGACCGTGCTTGGTCAAGTCCAGACACTCGAGGACCTGAAAGGCACAGGGCAGTGCCAGGGGAGCCGGCCGGCAGGAGCCCAGAAGCGCACAGGGCCGGGCCCAGGCAGCAGCAGCAGCAGGTGCGGGCAGCGTCCCAGGTGGCTGCAGCTACGAGAGGCCAGAGAGCTGGGAGGCAGCTCAGCCAGGCAGCGCTGGCCATCATGCTCACCTCCACAAAGAAGGCCAGGGCAGGCAGATCCCAGCAGAGCTGCTTCCCAATGAGCAGGTTGAGCAGGTGCAAGGCGATGTGGGAACACAAGCGGGTCGAGCTACGGCGCATCTCCCTGGCAGGGGGAAAAAGGCAGCAAAGCCCTGAGCCAGGCAGGCAGACCTCTGCCAGGACTGACTCCCAGAGGTGTGATCTTTCTCCAGCGGCCTGCAAGGGGACGTGGGTGCCTTGGGAGGGAGCTGCTCCTGGGCACCCTCCTCTCCCAGCCTATTCCGGTCTGCTTGGTCGCCCCTCGGTGACAAGGCACTCTCGCCCACAAGCACGGGCACTGCGTGGGGCACTCCGGGCACAGGGCACAAACGCTGGCGGCGGCAGGGAGAAGGGGGTCTCACCTGGCCAGCAGACCGACTGCATAGTGCCGGGTGTCGGCACAGAGCAGGGTGTCCCAGACCCGCTTGCGCTCCAGAGCCACCAGCTGCTTCTCAAAATCCAGGAGGCAGAGCAGAGCTTTCATGGCCTGCGCTGCAAACCTGTGTACAGAGCAAAGGCCAGGTCACGCCAGGAGCACTGGCCCTGTCCACAAGGGCATGGGAAGGACAGGGCGACTGAGACCTGTTGGGCTTCGTGGGAAGGCGGTGTTCCTCCCGACAAGCTCTCCAGAAGTGCTCAACTTCTTCTGGCATCTGCTCAGTGGTGTCGAAAACTTGGAAGAGCAGAGCCACAAACAGGTGGGCGGAATGAAGGACTAGTGCCTCGTGCCACTCGGGCATGTGGACAGTCTTCCACAGCACCACAGTTGCCTGCAAAGGAGAAAGCGCCCCGAGGCAGCAGTCAGTGCCCTGGTGTCCATGTTGCAGGGCTCGAGGGGAGATGCAGTGGGAGCAGCCAGCCTGCTCCCCCTGAGCGTGCCCCTAGCCCAGCTTTTGGCCCAGCGCCTGAGGGAACAGGGAACTGCAGGACAGGGAGAGAGCATGGAGAGCTGCTGGAGAGGTGACCTGGAGGGTGAGCAAAGGCCAGTTCCAGAAACTCACAGTCAGGGCAAAGATGGCCTCGTTATCCCCACTGTAGAAGAACATGCTGTAATGTGGCCTGTCCTCCGTCACAGACAGGAGTGCTGGAAGCACCCTCTGCACTGCGGATCCCGAGGAGCCGATGGTTCTCCACATCAGCGCAGCAGCCCTGTGGGACCAGAGCTGCGCGTCAGGACCATGCCCCGTGCAGCTGCCTGGGGCCGGGGAGCAGAGCCCCGGTGCCCTGAGGAGCAGGGGGGGGGAGAGCATGGCAGCAGTCTCAAGAAACAGAGGGGCCCCAGGGTCTTGGAGCTGTCCACCTGTCTGGCAGACCCCACTGGACAGGCTGGACAGTGGGAGGGCCCCTAGGGGCCGCTGAGCACCGAGCTCTCAAGGCAGTTGTGCTCTGTACCTGTCACAGGTTGGGGCACAGCGCAGGAGGCTCATCACCACATTAGCAGGGTGCTCTTGGGCCAGGCTCACAATGTCCCATTGCAGCCCAGTGTCCACAGTGAGACGGGACATGAGTGTTTGGTGAATGTCCCTCACCATGGCTGGCACCTAGAGGAGGCGTGGGGAATGACTGGAGTGCTGTGCAAGGAGGGAGCAAGTTGCCCAGCTTCTCCCAAGAAGTTCTTGCCTTCCCACCCCACTCTGCTAGCCTCAATGGCTGGGGCGGCCCAGCAGACGTGGCTTGAAGGGCCACACGATGCTGGAAGGCCTTCAGCCCTGGCCCCAGGCTGCTTACCTGCTGCTGGGAAGAAAAGAAATCCTGAGAGGGAGCAGGAACCGCAGTGCAAGTGGGCCTGGGGATGGTCTTGGAGAGGACCCACGTGCTTTGCGTCCTTGCGTCCTCACTCAGGGCCGTGACAGCCTCCGGCCTGGCCTCAGCCATTGCCCTGACAGGGTCTGCTGCACGCTGAGGGGAGGCCGAGCTGACATCAGGCTCTGCCTGCAGCTCGGCCGTGGCCTGGGTTGCTGTGGCGCTGGTGTTTCTGCGCCGAAGGCGCAGCAACCTCCGCAGTATCTGCAGCAGAAGGAAGGGCGGGAAGAGAGGGACATTCCGTGGCCTGCTCCAAGCGCAGCGCCAGGCCGAGCAGTGCCAGCAGGCCCGGCCCAGGTGGGGATGGCCGCAGGTACCTGTGCTGCTCGTTGGAAGCATCCGCCAGTGGGGTCCTGCTCTGGTGTCCCATCCTTGCCCGCACCTGGCAAAGAGCGAGCGCAGCCAGAGCTGAGGGGCTGCGGGAGGGGCCGGAGAACACGGCCCAGCCCTGCGCTGCCCGGGCAGGGCCGGCCCCCGGGTGGCCAGGGGACGCAGCACGGCCAGCGGAGGGCAGCCCCAGCCCCTCTTCCGTCCTGTCTGCAGGCACGTCCACAGGGGCAGGGACGGGATGGGGCTAGGCCGGCCACAGGCACCAGCCCTGCGGCCTGGCTGTGCCACTCACCATCCTGCCGTGGCTGCAACTGCTCCGGCTCTGCAGGCTGCTGTGCTGGGGAGGCTGCAGGGCCTTTCTTTTTCTTCCCCCGAAGCACCTTGAAGAGGCTGCACACTCTGCCTGCCATCCCGCTTGCTGACACCTTTGTGCCGATGCCTGGGCAAAGGGTCTGAATCAGCAAGCGCCTGGCAGGTGCCTGTGACAGAGAAGCCTCAGGAAGGCTACAGGACAGCACGTCCTGCACTCTGACCTCAAGGGCTCCTGCCATAAGAACAGGAGACTCCTTGTGAGCAGTGGAAGGCACTGAGTCCTATGGCCTGGCCACGAGGGCACTGGCCACAGGGACGGCAGATACCTTGGGAAAGCTGCGAGTCAGGAAGTCCCACAGTCTGGCCACAAGGCCAGCCGCAGGAGCAACGCTTTGGAAAAGCGTGGGTCAGCGACGAAAGAGCTGGCTGTGTGGGGCTCCTCACAGCACAGCTCTGGCACGTCCTGTCCCGTCACGTGCACAGAGCACTGTGGCGTTGCCTCGTCACCACCAGCACCCATGTCACCACGTGTCACAAAGGGTCCTGTTCCATGCCATTCCATGGTCACCGTGCTGCGTCGTGTCAGTAAGGTCCCTTGGAAACGCTGCCAAGTGCTCTGGGGCCACCCCCACCCCGCCCAAAATGCCTCTGATTGGAAGGATTCCATTGCCCCAAGTGTCTAAGACAGCCCGGGACACACCAAGCCCGGCCAAGTGCTCAGGGAAGGACTCTCCACGGTGCCCGGCCAGCACAGCCCAGCTCGCTGCTGGCTCTGGAGCTGAGCAGCTTCCAGCAAGCACGGGGCAAACGCATCTTGCCAAGAGTTAAAACACACCAGAGAGGGGAGGTGGCATCAATGTGTGCATCAAGGCCTTTGAATTCACAGCTCCCCAAGAGAGCTTAGTGGCACTCGGCTGGACAAACAGGATCCGGCTCAGACCTGTGCTCAAAGGTGGGCAACAAACCCTGCCGCAGATGCTTGGCTTGGTCTCTGCAGGCCCAGGCAGATGCCAAAGCTGCTCTTCACATGCTTGCCCTACCCCTCTGCCAAGTGCAAGGGGCCTCAAGGACTGAAGGAAACACAGGGAGTCAAAGGGAGACAGCTGCACCTACCTCACTTGCGGGCTCCTGGGAAAGCAGTTTCCTTGGGAATCAAGCCCCTCTCTTCCAAGGGCACTTCCCCAGATGTGTACATTTCCTGGGGAACACCAACCCACCCCTAAGAAACACTGGCAAGGCTGAATTGCTTGTGCTCCTTGCAGCGCAGGCACTCCAGCTGGAGCTCATCTTCCTTGCCCCGAGTCTCTTTCCACGCGTCGCTTCGGGCGTGCAGCCCCTGGCGCCTCCAAGCACGAGCTGCCCGCTGCCTCTGCACGTGCCTGAGCTCCTGCCTGCGCTCAGGGCAGCAAAACCAGGCTGTTCCCAGCCAGGGAGCGGAGCCCTGCTCCCGCTGGAGGCTCTGGTGAGCCCCTTCCAGGACGCTCCGCCGTGCACGCAGCACTTCTCCTGCCCACCCAGAAGGCTCCTGGGACAGCAGGACACAAGCTGGCCGCCTCTGGGCTCAGCACACCCCAAACAGAGGGGGGGCAGGAAGATGCAGCGGCTGTTTTGCAGCCCTGCCCAAGAGAGGTGGGAAGGGTCTCCTCCCTCTGGTCTCACTTGGTTGGGTTTCTGACTGGGCCTGAGGCAGGGGCTGCCATTCCTCACTTGTGGGGAGACCAGAGCTGCCAGAACCACACTGAGCCTGCAGGCACTGCCTGCAGCCACTGGGACGGTCACACCTCTGAGGCTCAGCCACTCCCTGCTGCTGCTGCTTTTAGGCACACGCAAAGCTCACTGTTAGGCCACGACGGTCTCTGCTTCTGCCCTCTTCCTGTCCCTGCGAAGGGATGGAGCATTGCTGTGCTTTCAGGAAGCTCTCAGGGAAAATCTTCCAGCATTGCAAGCTCCTCTGCCCTCCATAGATGCATGCTATGGAATCCCTCACAGCTGCCTTCAGAGCATCCTCAAGCTAGCTCTTCTTCAACCCAGGGTCCTTGTTCCCTTCAGCATGCTCAGCATGACCTTCAACTCCATGGTGCTGTGCAACTGAAGCAGCAGGACAGGGACCTTTGCAGCCTGAGCTGCCCTTGTTCCTCTCTGCCCGTGCACAGAACACAGCGTGGAAGAGAACGGCAGCAGGGCCACGCGTGTCCCCGGGCTCAGGATTTGTGCCGCTTCAGCTCCACAGACACGTGGGTAAAGTGACAAAGCCAAACTGTTTATTAAGGGAAGGCGAAGCAAAGGGGTCAACTGGGAGGCAAAAAAGGGGATGGGCAGGGCCTGGAGGCTGGAGAGAGGGAGGCAGGCAGGGAGAGAGGGAGGGAGGGAGCTGCCATCAGGGAGGGAGATGACAGGAGCTCCTGGAGCTTCCCACAGGCTCAGCTGTAACCAGCAAGAGCTGTGCCTGGAGTTCCAGCTGGTCCCCTGTGCTCTGCAGGTGGTCTCATCTGCATTGGGAACTCGGGGCTGCCGAAGGACACGGGTTCTTCCGATCCTGCAGACGAAGTTTGGCAGCTCTTGCCTCGAACTTCTGCTGGATAAATTGGTTGATGAAGGAGGGGCACTCGAATTCCCTCAGGGCTTGAAGGGCTGGAGAAAAGAAGCACAGAGAGCCACGGTTAGAGGCCGGATTGCGAGAAGCCAGGGAAATACTCCTGCCAGGGCCATCGCAGCCGGCTCCTGCTATGGCCAGAAGGGAGCCGGAGACAAGGGCTTGGGCCGGGAGGAAGTGCCTGGCCTCGGCTCCCCCACGTGTGCCTGAAAGCTCTCCGGGCTCTGCCCCCACCGCCCCTCCGCACAGGGAGCAGAGCCCTCGGCAGCCCGGGCAGGGATTGTAGCTCCGCAGCCGGGATTTGCAGCTGCCCCCGGCGGCCCCCGCTGGCAGCCGCGCGGCTGCCCCCACTCACCCTGACTGAGGACCTGGAGCTCCTCCTTCTGCCCCATATCATGAGCACTCCGGCGACCCCTGGCAAGACAGAGCCCGTGGCGGCGCCAGGCTGCACAGCTGCCCGACACGGGCGCTGGCAGCCCTGCAGCCGCACGCCCTCCTGCCCCGGCAGGGCTCCTGCCGGGCCCCTGCCGCACGCTGCCGCCCAAGGGCACGGCTGCGGGAGGGCGGCGGCAGCGCCGAGGGCGGGCGGGGCTGCAGCGGTCCAGGCTCGACTCCCGCTGCCGGGGCAGCAGCCGGGCCGGGGGCAGGGACGGGTGCGGCGCTGCTGGCTCACCGATCAACCTGACGGCCGCCTGTCGCAGGCGCTTCTGTGGGCTCTGCAGGAAGGGCAGTGCCCAGCGCAGGTGCTCGGCCGCTCGGCTCTGGTCCTCCAGCAGCTGCAGGGAGCACAGACGGGGAAGGCTTGGCGCAGGCTCTGCCCCTCGGCCCGGCGCTCCCTGCGCCCAGCAGCGGCCGAGCCGGCCCGCACGGCCCAGGGCAGGGAGCGGCGTGTGGGGCGCAGGCTGGCGGGCCCGGCTGCGGCGCCGGGCAGGGGCACAGCTGCCAGCCCCAGCACGGGGGGCAGGGGGCTTCTGCAGCCCGTGCCTGGGGCTCTCGGGCTGTCCTTACCAGGCACTCGGCGAACTTCATGCGCTGCTCCTTGGTCAGCAGCTCCTCCAGGTCCCTCCTCCTCCGGAAGCGGGCCGCACAAAGCAGGGCTTGGAAAGAGGCCTGGAGAGCAGCAGAGAGCCGCAGGTGGCACCCGAGCCCAGGGCACAGGACCCGCATCCCTGTGCCAAGGCCAGGGAAGGCTGGAGCCTGCCAGCTGCCAGGGCAGGAGGCAGCCAGGGATGCAGCAGCGTCCCACAAAACCTGACCTTTGCCACACTCTGGTTCTCATCGTGCCAGTGCAAGAAGAGAGGGAACAGGCTCCGGCTCACAATTCTTGTGAGAGGCTCTTCCCCCTCTTCCACTACCAGCTCCATCACTTTGCAGAAGAGTTGAATGGAGAGCAGCTGCACGTGGCTGTTGTCCTGGAGGAAAGGAAAAGACCTCAGCACCAACTACCCCAGGCCCATCAGGGCAGAGGCCCAAACGTGCACAAGGCACAACATTTCTGGGCAGCGTCCAGTGCCCGTGGCTGGGGGCACAGAGCCTTACATTCTCAAAGTGTGGCAGGAGTGGCTCAGCCAGCTTCAGGGCCGTGACGCTGGGTATCTTGAGGTCTTTCTCCTGGAGCATATGTGTGAGCACAGAGAGGATCATGCCGACCATCTCTGCGTCAGGATCTGCCAGCTGCTCCACCAGGTGTTGATAGATGCCGCGTATTCCTCCGCCCTGTGTGCAAGAGCAGGCCGTGCTGTGAAGCCGAGGACGGCCGCAGCACCAACAGCTGCTTGGGGCACTCGGGCAGCTGAAGTGGGAGGCAGGAGAGCTGGGAGCAGCTGCCTCTGATGCCAAAGGCCAGCCAAGGCCAAAGGTCTGCATTGCCCAGTCCCGCGCCGTCAGCGCGGCTTCAGCCACCGCCCCTTCTCACCAGCGAGGGCTCCTTGCTGAGCACCACGAGGCCTCTGAGCTCCAGGCGCAGCCTGTCCCTGCACTCGCTCGGCAGGTGCCTGGACACAACCGACAGCGCACTGGGACCGTGCTTGGTCAAGTCCAGACACTCGAGGACCTGAAAGGCACAGGGCAGTGCCAGGGGAGCCGGCCGGCAGGAGCCCAGAAGCGCACAGGGCCGGGCCCAGGCAGCAGCAGCAGCAGGTGCGGGCAGCGTCCCAGGTGGCTGCAGCTACGAGAGGCCAGAGAGCTGGGAGGCAGCTCAGCCAGGCAGCGCTGGCCATCATGCTCACCTCCACAAAGAAGGCCAGGGCAGGCAGATCCCAGCAGAGCTGCTTCCCAATGAGCAGGTTGAGCAGGTGCAAGGCGATGTGGGAACACAAGCGGGTCGAGCTACGGCGCATCTCCCTGGCAGGGGGAAAAAGGCAGCAAAGCCCTGAGCCAGGCAAGCAGACCTCTGCCAGGACTGACTCCCAGAGGTGTGATCTTTCTCCAGTGGCCTGCAAGGGGACGTGGGTGCCTTGGGAGGGAGCTGCTCCTGGGCACCCTCCTCTCCCAGCCTATTCCGGTCTGCTTGGTCGCCCCTCGGTGACAAGGCCCTCTCGCCCACAAGCACGGGCACTGCGTGGGGCACTCCGGGCACAGGGCACAAACGCTGGCGGCGGCAGGGAGAAGGGGGTCTCACCTGGCCAGCAGACCGACTGCATAGTGCCGGGTGTCGGCACAGAGCAGGGTGTCCCAGACCCGCTTGCGCTCCAGAGCCACCAGCTGCTTCTCAAAATCCAGGAGGCAGAGCAGAGCTTTCATGGCCTGCGCTGCAAACCTGTGTACAGAGCAAAGGCCAGGTCACGCCAGGAGCACTGGCCCTGTCCACAAGGGCATGGGAAGGACAGGGCGACTGAGACCTGTTGGGCTTCGTGGGAAGGCGGTGTTCCTCCCGACAAGCTCTCCAGAAGTGCTCAACTTCTTCTGGCATCTGCTCAGTGGTGTCGAAAACTTGGAAGAGCAGAGCCACAAACAGGTGGGCGGAATGAAGGACTAGTGCCTCGTGCCACTCGGGCATGTGGACAGTCTTCCACAGCACCACAGTTGCCTGCAAAGGAGAAAGCGCCCCGAGGCAGCAGTCAGTGCCCTGGTGTCCATGTTGCAGGGCTCGAGGGGAGATGCAGTGGGAGCAGCCAGCCTGCTCCCCCTGAGCGTGCCCCTAGCCCAGCTTTTGGCCCAGCGCCTGAGGGAACAGGGAACTGCAGGACAGGGAGAGAGCATGGAGAGCTGCTGGAGAGGTGACCTGGAGGGTGAGCAAAGGCCAGTTCCAGAAACTCACAGCCAGGGCAAAGATGGCCTCGTTATCCCCACTGTAGAAGAACATGCTGTAATGTGGCCTGTCCTCCGTCACAGACAGGAGTGCTGGAAGCACCCTCTGCACTGCGGATCCCGAGGAGCCGATGGTTCTCCACATCAGCGCAGCAGCCCTGTGGGACCAGAGCTGCGCGTCAGGACCATGCCCCGTGCAGCTGCCTGGGGCCGGGGAGCAGAGCCCCGGTGCCCTGAGGAGCAGGGGGGGGGAGAGCATGGCAGCAGTCTCAAGAAACAGAGGGGCCCCAGGGTCTTGGAGCTGTCCACCTGTCTGGCAGACCCCACTGGACAGGCTGGACAGTGGGAGGGCCCCTAGGGGCCGCTGAGCACCGAGCTCTCAAGGCAGTTGTGCTCTGTACCTGTCACAGGTTGGGGCACAGCGCAGGAGGCTCATCACCACATTAGCAGGGTGCTCTTGGGCCAGGCTCACAATGTCCCATTGCAGCCCAGTGTCCACAGTGAGACGGGACATGAGTGTTTGGTGAATGTCCCTCACCATGGCTGGCACCTAGAGGAGGCGTGGGGAATGACTGGAGTGCTGTGCAAGGAGGGAGCAAGTTGCCCAGCTTCTCCCAAGAAGTGCTTGCCTTCCCACCCCACTCTGCTAGCCTCAATGGCTGGGGCGGCCCAGCAGACGTGGCTTGAAGGGCCACACGATGCTGGAAGGCCTTCAGCCCTGGCCCCAGGCTGCTTACCTGCTGCTGGGAAGAAAAGAAATCCTGAGAGGGAGCAGGAACCGCAGTGCAAGTGGGCCTGGGGATGGTCTTGGAGAGGACCCACGTGCTTTGCGTCCTTGCGTCCTCACTCAGGGCCGTGACAGCCTCCAGCCTGGCCTCAGCCATTGCCCTGACAGGGTCTGCTGCACGCTGAGGGGAGGCCGAGCTGACATCAGGCTCTGCCTGCAGCTCGGCCGTGGCCTGGGTTGCTGTGGCGCTGGTGTTTCTGCGCCGAAGGCGCAGCAACCTCCGCAGTATCTGCAGCAGAAGGAAGGGCGGGAAGAGAGGGACATTCCGTGGCCTGCTCCAAGCGCAGCGCCAGGCCGAGCAGTGCCAGCAGGCCCGGCCCAGGTGGGGATGGCCGCAGGTACCTGTGCTGCTCGTTGGAAGCATCCGCCAGTGGGGTCCTGCTCTGGTGTCCCATCCTTGCCCGCACCTGGCAAAGAGCGAGCGCAGCCAGAGCTGAGGGGCTGCGGGAGGGGCCGGAGAACACGGCCCAGCCCTGCGCTGCCCGGGCAGGGCCGGCCCCCGGGTGGCCAGGGGACGCAGCACGGCCAGCGGAGGGCAGCCCCAGCCCCTCTTCCGTCCTGTCTGCAGGCACGTCCACAGGGGCAGGGACGGGATGGGGCTAGGCCGGCCACAGGCACCAGCCCTGCGGCCTGGCTGTGCCACTCACCATCCTGCCGTGGCTGCAACTGCTCCGGCTCTGCAGGCTGCTGTGCTGGGGAGGCTGCAGGGCCTTTCTTTTTCTTCCCCCGAAGCACCTTGAAGAGGCTGCGCACTCTGCCTGCCATCCCGCTTGCTGACACCTTTGTGCCGATGCCTGGGCAAAGGGTCTGAATCAGCAAGCGCCTGGCAGGTGCCTGTGACAGAGAAGCCTCAGGAAGGCTACAGGACAGCACGTCCTGCACTCTGACCTCAAGGGCTCCTGCCATAAGAACAGGAGACTCCTTGTGAGCAGTGGAAGGCACTGAGTCCTATGGCCTGGCCACAAGGGCACTGGCCACAGGGACGGCAGATACCTTGGGAAAGCTGCGAGTCAGGAAGTCCCACAGTCTGGTCACAAGGCCAGCCGCAGGAGCAACGCTTTGGAAAAGCGTGGGTCAGCGACGAAAGAGCTGGCTGTGTGGGGCTCCTCACAGCACAGCTCTGGCACGTCCTGTCCCGTCACGTGCACAGAGCACTGTGGCGTTGCCTCGTCACCACCAGCACCCATGTCACCACGTGTCACAAAGGGTCCTGTTCCATGCCATTCCATGGTCACCGTGCTGCGTCGTGTCAGCAAGGTCCCTTGGAAACGCTGCCAAGTGCTCTGGGGCCACCCCCACCCCGCCCAAAATGCCTCTGATTGGAAGGATTCCATTGCCCCAAGTGTCTAAGACAGCCCGGGACACACCAAGCCCGGCCAAGGGCTCAGGGAAGGACTCTCCACGGTGCCCGGCCAGCACAGCCCAGCTCGCTGCTGGCTCTGGAGCTGAGCAGCTTCCAGCAAGCACGGGGCAAACGCATCTTGCCAAGAGTTAAAACACACCAGAGAGGGGAGGTGGCATCAATGTGTGCATCAAGGCCTTTGAATTCACAGCTCCCCAAGAGAGCTTTGTGGCACTCGGCTGGACAAACAGGATCCGGCTCAGACCTGTGCTCAAAGGTGGGCAACAAATCCTGCCGCAGATGCTTGGCTTGGTCTCTGCAGGCCCAGGCAGATGCCAAAGCTGCTCTTCACATGCTTGCCCTACCCCTCTGCCAAGTGCAAGGGGCCTCAAGGACTGAAGGAAACACAGGGAGTCAAAGGGAGACAGCTGCACCTACCTCACTTGCGGGCTCCTGGGAAAGCAGTTTCCTTGGGAATCAAGCCCCTCTCTTCCAAGGGCACTTCCCCAGATGTGTACATTTCCTGGGGAACACCAACCCACCCCTAAGAAACACTGGCAAGGCTGAATTGCTTGTGCTCCTTGCAGCGCAGGCACTCCAGCTGGAGCTCATCTTCCTTGCCCCGAGTCTCTTTCCACGCGTCGCTTTGGGCGTGCAGCCCCTGGCGCCTCCAAGCACGAGCTGCCCGCTGCCTCTGCACGTGCCTGAGCTCCTGCCTGCGCTCAGGGCAGCAAAACCAGGCTGTTCCCAGCCAGGGAGCGGAGCCCTGCTCCCGCTGGAGGCTCTGGTGAGCCCCTTCCAGGACGCTCCGCCGTGCACGCAGCACTTCTCCTGCCCACCCAGAAGGCTCCTGGGACAGCAGGACACAAGCTGGCCACCTCTGGGCTCAGCACACCCCAAACAGAGGGGGGGCAGGAAGATGCAGCGGCTGTTTTGCAGCCCTGCCCAAGAGAGGTGGGAAGGGTCTCCTCCCTCTGGTCTCACTTGGTTGGGTTTCTGACTGGGCCTGAGGCAGGGGCTGCCATTCCTCACTTGTGGGGAGACCAGAGCTGCCAGAACCACACTGAGCCTGCAGGCACTGCCTGCAGCCACTGGGACGGTCACACCTCTGAGGCTCAGCCACTCCCTGCTGCTGCTGCTTTTAGGCACACGCAAATCTCACTGTTAGGCCACGACGGTCTCTGCTTCTGCCCTCTTCCTGTCCCTGCGAAGGGATGGAGCATTGCTGTGCTTTCAGGAAGCTCTCAGGGAAAATCTTCCAGCGTTGCAAGCTCCTCTGCCCTCCATAGATGCATGCTATGGAATCCCTCACAGCTGCCTTCAGAGCATCCTCAAGCTAGCTCTTCTTCAACCCAGGGTCCTTGTTCCCTTCAGCATGCTCAGCATGACCTTCAACTCCATGGTGCTGTGCAACTGAAGCAGCAGGACAGGGACCTTTGCAGCCTGAGCTGCCCTTGTTCCTCTCTGCCCGTGCACAGAACACAGCGTGGAAGAGAACGGCAGCAGGGCCACGCGTGTCCCCGGGCTCAGGATTTGTGCCGCTTCAGCTCCACAGACACGTGGGTAAAGTGACAAAGCCAAACTGTTTATTAAGGGAAGGCGAAGCAAAGGGGTCAACTGGGAGGCAAAAAAGGGGATGGGCAGGGCCTGGAGGCTGGAGAGAGGGAGGCAGGCAGGGAGAGAGGGAGGGAGGGAGCTGCCATCAGGGAGGGAGATGACAGGAGCTCCTGGAGCTTCCCACAGGCTCAGCTGTAACCAGCAAGAGCTGTGCCTGGAGTTCCAGCTGGTCCCCTGTGCTCTGCAGGTGGTCTCATCTGCATTGGGAACTCGGGGCTGCCGAAGGACACGGGTTCTTCCGATCCTGCAGACGAAGTTTGGCAGCTCTTGCCTCGAACTTCCGCTGGATAAATTGGTTGATGAAGGAGGGGCACTCGAATTCCCTCAGGGCTTGAAGGGCTGGAGAAAAGAAGCACAGAGAGCCACGGTTAGAGGCCGGATTGCGAGAAGCCAGGGAAATACTCCTGCCAGGGCCATCGCAGCCGGCTCCTGCTATGGCCAGAAGGGAGCCGGAGACAAGGGCTTGGGCCGGGAGGAAGTGCCTGGCCTCGGCTCCCCCACGTGTGCCTGAAAGCTCTCCGGGCTCTGCCCCCACCGCCCCTCCGCACAGGGAGCAGAGCCCTCGGCAGCCCGGGCAGGGATTGTAGCTCCGCAGCCGGGATTTGCAGCTGCCCCCGGCGGCCCCCGCTGGCAGCCGCGCGGCTGCCCCCACTCACCCTGACTGAGGACCTGGAGCTCCTCCTTCTGCCCCATCATGAGCACTCCGGCGACCCCTGGCAAGACAGAGCCCGTGGCGGCGCCAGGCTGCACAGCTGCCCGACACGGGCGCTGGCAGCCCTGCAGCCGCACGCCCTCCTGCCCCGGCAGGGCTCCTGCCGGGCCCCTGCCGCACGCTGCCGCCCAAGGGCACGGCTGCGGGAGGGCGGCGGCAGCGCCGAGGGCGGGCGGGGCTGCAGCGGTCCAGGCTCGACTCCCGCTGCCGGGGCAGCAGCCGGGCCGGGGGCAGGGACGGGTGCGGCGCTGCTGGCTCACCGATCAACCTGATGGCCGCCTGTCGCAGGCGCTTCTGTGGGCTCTGCAGGAAGGGCAGTGCCCAGCGCAGGTGCTCGGCCGCTCGGCTCTGGTCCTCCAGCAGCTGCAGGGAGCACAGACGGGGAAGGCTTGGCGCGGGCTCTGCCCCTCGGCCCGGCGCTCCCTGCGCCCAGCAGCGGCCGAGCCGGCCCGCACGGCCCAGGGCAGGGAGCGGCGTGTGGGGCGCAGGCTGGCGGGCCCGGCTGCGGCGCCGGGCAGGGGCACAGCTGCCAGCCCCAGCACGGGGGGCAGGGGGCTTCTGCAGCCCGTGCCTGGGGCTCTCGGGCTGTCCTTACCAGGCACTCGGCGAACTTCATGCGCTGCTCCTTGGTCAGCAGCTCCTCCAGGTCCCTCCTCCTCCGGAAGCGGGCCGCACAAAGCAGGGCTTGGAAAGAGGCCTGGAGAGCAGCAGAGAGCCGCAGGTGGCACCCGAGCCCAGGGCACAGGACCCGCATCCCTGTGCCAAGGCCAGGGAAGGCTGGAGCCTGCCAGCTGCCAGGGCAGGAGGCAGCCAGGGATGCAGCAGCGTCCCACAAAACCTGACCTTTGCCACACTCTGGTTCTCATCGTGCCAGTGCAAGAAGAGAGGGAACAGGCTCCGGCTCACAATTCTTGTGAGAGGCTCTTCCCCCTCTTCCACTACCAGCTCCATCACTTTGCAGAAGAGTTGAATGGAGAGCAGCTGCACGTGGCTGTTGTCCTGGAGGAAAGGAAAAGACCTCAGCACCAACTACCCCAGGCCCATCAGGGCAGAGGCCCAAACGTGCACAAGGCACAACATTTCTGGGCAGCGTCCAGTGCCCGTGGCTGGGGGCACAGAGCCTTACATTCTCAAAGTGTGGCAGGAGTGGCTCAGCCAGCTTCAGGGCCATGACGCTGGGTATCTTGAGGTCTTTCTCCTGGAGCATATGTGTGAGCACAGAGAGGATCATGCCGACCATCTCTGCGTCAGGATCTGCCAGCTGCTCCACCAGGTGTTGATAGATGCCGCGTATTCCTCCGCCCTGTGTGCAAGAGCAGGCCGTGCTGTGAAGCCGAGGACGGCCGCAGCACCAACAGCTGCTTGGGGCACTCGGGCAGCTGAAGTGGGAGGCAGGAGAGCTGGGAGCAGCTGCCTCTGATGCCAAAGGCCAGCCAAGGCCAAAGGTCTGCATTGCCCAGTCCCGCGCCGTCAGCGCGGCTTCAGCCACCGCCCCTTCTCACCAGCGAGGGCTCCTTGCTGAGCACCACGAGGCCTCTGAGCTCCAGGCGCAGCCTGTCCCTGCACTCGCTCGGCAGGTGCCTGGACACAACCGACAGCGCACTGGGACCGTGCTTGGTCAAGTCCAGACACTCGAGGACCTGAAAGGCACAGGGCAGTGCCAGGGGAGCCGGCCGGCAGGAGCCCAGAAGCGCACAGGGCCGGGCCCAGGCAGCAGCAGCAGCAGGTGCGGGCAGCGTCCCAGGTGGCTGCAGCTACGAGAGGCCAGAGAGCTGGGAGGCAGCTCAGCCAGGCAGCGCTGGCCATCATGCTCACCTCCACAAAGAAGGCCAGGGCAGGCAGATCCCAGCAGAGCTGCTTCCCAATGAGCAGGTTGAGCAGGTGCAAGGCGATGTGGGAACACAAGCGGGTCGAGCTACGGCGCATCTCCCTGGCAGGGGGAAAAAGGCAGCAAAGCCCTGAGCCAGGCAGGCAGACCTCTGCCAGGACTGACTCCCAGAGGTGTGATCTTTCTCCAGCGGCCTGCAAGGGGACGTGGGTGCCTTGGGAGGGAGCTGCTCCTGGGCACCCTCCTCTCCCAGCCTATTCCGGTCTGCTTGGTCGCCCCTCGGTGACAAGGCCCTCTCGCCCACAAGCACGGGCACTGCGTGGGGCACTCCGGGCACAGGGCACAAACGCTGGCGGCGGCAGGGAGAAGGGGGTCTCACCTGGCCAGCAGACCGACTGCATAGTGCCGGGCGTCGGCACAGAGCAGGGTGTCCCAGACCCGCTTGCGCTCCAGAGCCACCAGCTGCTTCTCAAAATCCAGGAGGCAGAGCAGAGCTTTCATGGCCTGCGCTGCAAACCTGTGTACAGAGCAAAGGCCAGGTCACGCCAGGAGCACTGGCCCTGTCCACAAGGGCATGGGAAGGACAGGGCGACTGAGACCTGTTGGGCTTCGTGGGAAGGCGGTGTTCCTCCTGACAAGCTCTCCAGAAGTGCTCAACTTCTTCTGGCATCTGCTCAGTGGTGTCGAAAACTTGGAAGAGCAGAGCCACAAACAGGTGGGCGGAATGAAGGACTAGTGCCTCGTGCCACTCGGGCATGTGGACAGTCTTCCACAGCACCACAGTTGCCTGCAAAGGAGAAAGCGCCCCGAGGCAGCAGTCAGTGCCCTGGTGTCCATGTTGCAGGGCTCGAGGGGAGATGCAGTGGGAGCAGCCAGCCTGCTCCCCCTGAGCGTGCCCCTAGCCCAGCTTTTGGCCCAGCGCCTGAGGGAACAGGGAACTGCAGGACAGGGAGAGAGCATGGAGAGCTGCTGGAGAGGTGACCTGGAGGGTGAGCAAAGGCCAGTTCCAGAAACTCACAGCCAGGGCAAAGATGGCCTCGTTATCCCCACTGTAGAAGAACATGCTGTAATGTGGCCTGTCCTCCGTCACAGACAGGAGTGCTGGAAGCACCCTCTGCACTGCGGATCCCGAGGAGCCGATGGTTCTCCACATCAGCGCAGCAGCCCTGTGGGACCAGAGCTGCGCGTCAGGACCATGCCCCGTGCAGCTGCCTGGGGCCGGGGAGCAGAGCCCCGGTGCCCTGAGGAGCAGGGGGGGGGAGAGCATGGCAGCAGTCTCAAGAAACAGAGGGGCCCCAGGGTCTTGGAGCTGTCCACCTGTCTGGCAGACCCCACTGGACAGGCTGGACAGTGGGAGGGCCCCTAGGGGCCGCTGAGCACCGAGCTCTCAAGGCAGTTGTGCTCTGTACCTGTCACAGGTTGGGGCACAGCGCAGGAGGCTCATCACCACATTAGCAGGGTGCTCTTGGGCCAGGCTCACAATGTCCCATTGCAGCCCAGTGTCCACAGTGAGACGGGACATGAGTGTTTGGTGAATGTCCCTCACCATGGCTGGCACCTAGAGGAGGCGTGGGGAATGACTGGAGTGCTGTGCAAGGAGGGAGCAAGTTGCCCAGCTTCTCCCAAGAAGTTCTTGCCTTCCCACCCCACTCTGCTAGCCTCAATGGCTGGGGCGGCCCAGCAGATGTGGCTTGAAGGGCCACACGATGCTGGAAGGCCTTCAGCCCTGGCCCCAGGCTGCTTACCTGCTGCTGGGAAGAAAAGAAATCCTGAGAGGGAGCAGGAACCGCAGTGCAAGTGGGCCTGGGGATGGTCTTGGAGAGGACCCACGTGCTTTGCGTCCTTGCGTCCTCACTCAGGGCCGTGACAGCCTCCGGCCTGGCCTCAGCCATTGCCCTGACAGGGTCTGCTGCACGCTGAGGGGAGGCCGAGCTGACATCAGGCTCTGCCTGCAGCTCGGCCGTGGCCTGGGTTGCTGTGGCGCTGGTGTTTCTGCGCCGAAGGCGCAGCAACCTCCGCAGTATCTGCAGCAGAAGGAAGGGCGGGAAGAGAGGGACATTCCGTGGCCTGCTCCAAGCGCAGCGCCAGGCCGAGCAGTGCCAGCAGGCCCGGCCCAGGTGGGGATGGCCGCAGGTACCTGTGCTGCTCGTTGGAAGCATCCGCCAGTGGGGTCCTACTCTGGTGTCCCATCCTTGCCCGCACCTGGCAAAGAGCGAGCGCAGCCAGAGCTGAGGGGCTGCGGGAGGGGCCGGAGAACACGGCCCAGCCCTGCGCTGCCCGGGCAGGGCCGGCCCCCGGGTGGCCAGGGGACGCAGCACGGCCAGCGGAGGGCAGCCCCAGCCCCTCTTCCGTCCTGTCTGCAGGCACGTCCACAGGGGCAGGGACGGGATGGGGCTAGGCCGGCCACAGGCACCAGCCCTGCGGCCTGGCTGTGCCACTCACCATCCTGCCGTGGCTGCAACTGCTCCGGCTCTGCAGGCTGCTGTGCTGGGGAGGCTGCAGGGCCTTTCTTTTTCTTCCCCCGAAGCACCTTGAAGAGGCTGCGCACTCTGCCTGCCATCCCGCTTGCTGACACCTTTGTGCCGATGCCTGGGCAAAGGGTCTGAATCAGCAAGCGCCTGGCAGGTGCCTGTGACAGAGAAGCCTCAGGAAGGCTACAGGACAGCACGTCCTGCACTCTGACCTCAAGGGCTCCTGCCATAAGAACAGGAGACTCCTTGTGAGCAGTGGAAGGCACTGAGTCCTATGGCCTGGCCACGAGGGCACTGGCCACAGGGACGGCAGATACCTTGGGAAAGCTGCGAGTCAGGAAGTCCCACAGTCTGGCCACAAGGCCAGCCGCAGGAGCAACGCTTTGGAAAAGCGTGGGTCAGCGACGAAAGAGCTGGCTGTGTGGGGCTCCTCACAGCACAGCTCTGGCACGTCCTGTCCCGTCACGTGCACAGAGCACTGTGGCGTTGCCTCGTCACCACCAGCACCCATGTCACCACGTGTCACAAAGGGTCCTGTTCCATGCCATTCCATGGTCACCGTGCTGCGTCGTGTCAGCAAGGTCCCTTGGAAACGCTGCCAAGTGCTCTGGGGCCACCCCCACCCCGCCCAAAATGCCTCTGATTGGAAGGATTCCATTGCCCCAAGTGTCTAAGACAGCCCGGGACACACCAAGCCCGGCCAAGGGCTCAGGGAAGGACTCTCCACGGTGCCCGGCCAGCACAGCCCAGCTCGCTGCTGGCTCTGGAGCTGAGCAGCTTCCAGCAAGCACGGGGCAAACGCATCTTGCCAAGAGTTAAAACACACCAGAGAGGGGAGGTGGCATCAATGTGTGCATCAAGGCCTTTGAATTCACAGCTCCCCAAGAGAGCTTTGTGGCACTCGGCTGGACAAACAGGATCCGGCTCAGACCTGTGCTCAAAGGTGGGCAACAAACCCTGCCGCAGATGCTTGGCTTGGTCTCTGCAGGCCCAGGCAGATGCCAAAGCTGCTCTTCACATGCTTGCCCTACCCCTCTGCCAAGTGCAAGGGGCCTCAAGGACTGAAGGAAACACAGGGAGTCAAAGGGAGACAGCTGCACCTACCTCACTTGCGGGCTCCTGGGAAAGCAGTTTCCTTGGGAATCAAGCCCCTCTCTTCCAAGGGCACTTCCCCAGATGTGTACATTTCCTGGGGAACACCAACCCACCCCTAAGAAACACTGGCAAGGCTGAATTGCTTGTGCTCCTTGCAGCGCAGGCACTCCAGCTGGAGCTCATCTTCCTTGCCCCGAGTCTCTTTCCACGCGTCGCTTTGGGCGTGCAGCCCCTGGCGCCTCCAAGCACGAGCTGCCCGCTGCCTCTGCACGTGCCTGAGCTCCTGCCTGCGCTCAGGGCAGCAAAACCAGGCTGTTCCCAGCCAGGGAGCGGAGCCCTGCTCCCGCTGGAGGCTCTGGTGAGCCCCTTCCAGGACGCTCCGCCGTGCACGCAGCACTTCTCCTGCCCACCCAGAAGGCTCCTGGGACAGCAGGACACAAGCTGGCCACCTCTGGGCTCAGCACACCCCAAACAGAGGGGGGGCAGGAAGATGCAGCGGCTGTTTTGCAGCCCTGCCCAAGAGAGGTGGGAAGGGTCTCCTCCCTCTGGTCTCACTTGGTTGGGTTTCTGACTGGGCCTGAGGCAGGGGCTGCCATTCCTCACTTGTGGGGAGACCAGAGCTGCCAGAACCACACTGAGCCTGCAGGCACTGCCTGCAGCCACTGGGACGGTCACACCTCTGAGGCTCAGCCACTCCCTGCTGCTGCTGCTTTTAGGCACACGCAAAGCTCACTGTTAGGCCACGACGGTCTCTGCTTCTGCCCTCTTCCTGTCCCTGCGAAGGGATGGAGCATTGCTGTGCTTTCAGGAAGCTCTCAGGGAAAATCTTCCAGCATTGCAAGCTCCTCTGCCCTCCATAGATGCATGCTATGGAATCCCTCACAGCTGCCTTCAGAGCATCCTCAAGCTAGCTCTTCTTCAACCCAGGGTCCTTGTTCCCTTCAGCATGCTCAGCATGACCTTCAACTCCATGGTGCTGTGCAACTGAAGCAGCAGGACAGGGACCTTTGCAGCCTGAGCTGCCCTTGTTCCTCTCTGCCCGTGCACAGAACACAGCGTGGAAGAGAACGGCAGCAGGGCCACGCGTGTCCCCGGGCTCAGGATTTGTGCCGCTTCAGCTCCACAGACACGTGGGTAAAGTGACAAAGCCAAACTGTTTATTAAGGGAAGGCGAAGCAAAGGGGTCAACTGGGAGGCAAAAAAGGGGATGGGCAGGGCCTGGAGGCTGGAGAGAGGGAGGCAGGCAGGGAGAGAGGGAGGGAGGGAGCTGCCATCAGGGAGGGAGATGACAGGAGCTCCTGGAGCTTCCCACAGGCTCAGCTGTAACCAGCAAGAGCTGTGCCTGGAGTTCCAGCTGGTCCCCTGTGCTCTGCAGGTGGTCTCATCTGCATTGGGAACTCGGGGCTGCCGAAGGACACGGGTTCTTCCGATCCTGCAGACGAAGTTTGGCAGCTCTTGCCTCGAACTTCCGCTGGATAAATTGGTTGATGAAGGAGGGGCACTCGAATTCCCTCAGGGCTTGAAGGGCTGGAGAAAAGAAGCACAGAGAGCCACGGTTAGAGGCCGGATTGCGAGAAGCCAGGGAAATACTCCTGCCAGGGCCATCGCAGCCGGCTCCTGCTATGGCCAGAAGGGAGCCGGAGACAAGGGCTTGGGCCGGGAGGAAGTGCCTGGCCTCGGCTCCCCCACGTGTGCCTGAAAGCTCTCCGGGCTCTGCCCCCACCGCCCCTCCGCACAGGGAGCAGAGCCCTCGGCAGCCCGGGCAGGGATTGTAGCTCCGCAGCCGGGATTTGCAGCTGCCCCCGGCGGCCCCCGCTGGCAGCCGCGCGGCTGCCCCCACTCACCCTGACTGAGGACCTGGAGCTCCTCCTTCTGCCCCATCATGAGCACTCCGGCGACCCCTGGCAAGACAGAGCCCGTGGCGGCGCCAGGCTGCACAGCTGCCCGACACGGGCGCTGGCAGCCCTGCAGCCGCACGCCCTCCTGCCCCGGCAGGGCTCCTGCCGGGCCCCTGCCGCACGCTGCCGCCCAAGGGCACGGCTGCGGGAGGGCGGCGGCAGCGCCGAGGGCGGGCGGGGCTGCAGCGGTCCAGGCTCGACTCCCGCTGCCGGGGCAGCAGCCGGGCCGGGGGCAGGGACGGGTGCGGCGCTGCTGGCTCACCGATCAACCTGATGGCCGCCTGTCGCAGGCGCTTCTGTGGGCTCTGCAGGAAGGGCAGTGCCCAGCGCAGGTGCTCGGCCGCTCGGCTCTGGTCCTCCAGCAGCTGCAGGGAGCACAGACGGGGAAGGCTTGGCGCGGGCTCTGCCCCTCGGCCCGGCGCTCCCTGCGCCCAGCAGCGGCCGAGCCGGCCCGCACGGCCCAGGGCAGGGAGCGGCGTGTGGGGCGCAGGCTGGCGGGCCCGGCTGCGGCGCCGGGCAGGGGCACAGCTGCCAGCCCCAGCACGGGGGGCAGGGGGCTTCTGCAGCCCGTGCCTGGGGCTCTCGGGCTGTCCTTACCAGGCACTCGGCGAACTTCATGCGCTGCTCCTTGGTCAGCAGCTCCTCCAGGTCCCTCCTCCTCCGGAAGCGGGCCGCACAAAGCAGGGCTTGGAAAGAGGCCTGGAGAGCAGCAGAGAGCCGCAGGTGGCACCCGAGCCCAGGGCACAGGACCCGCATCCCTGTGCCAAGGCCAGGGAAGGCTGGAGCCTGCCAGCTGCCAGGGCAGGAGGCAGCCAGGGATGCAGCAGCGTCCCACAAAACCTGACCTTTGCCACACTCTGGTTCTCATCGTGCCAGTGCAAGAAGAGAGGGAACAGGCTCCGGCTCACAATTCTTGTGAGAGGCTCTTCCCCCTCTTCCACTACCAGCTCCATCACTTTGCAGAAGAGTTGAATGGAGAGCAGCTGCACGTGGCTGTTGTCCTGGAGGAAAGGAAAAGACCTCAGCACCAACTACCCCAGGCCCATCAGGGCAGAGGCCCAAACGTGCACAAGGCACAACATTTCTGGGCAGCGTCCAGTGCCCGTGGCTGGGGGCACAGAGCCTTACATTCTCAAAGTGTGGCAGGAGTGGCTCAGCCAGCTTCAGGGCCATGACGCTGGGTATCTTGAGGTCTTTCTCCTGGAGCATATGTGTGAGCACAGAGAGGATCATGCCGACCATCTCTGCGTCAGGATCTGCCAGCTGCTCCACCAGGTGTTGATAGATGCCGCGTATTCCTCCGCCCTGTGTGCAAGAGCAGGCCGTGCTGTGAAGCCGAGGACGGCCGCAGCACCAACAGCTGCTTGGGGCACTCGGGCAGCTGAAGTGGGAGGCAGGAGAGCTGGGAGCAGCTGCCTCTGATGCCAAAGGCCAGCCAAGGCCAAAGGTCTGCATTGCCCAGTCCCGCGCCGTCAGCGCGGCTTCAGCCACCGCCCCTTCTCACCAGCGAGGGCTCCTTGCTGAGCACCACGAGGCCTCTGAGCTCCAGGCGCAGCCTGTCCCTGCACTCGCTCGGCAGGTGCCTGGACACAACCGACAGCGCACTGGGACCGTGCTTGGTCAAGTCCAGACACTCGAGGACCTGAAAGGCACAGGGCAGTGCCAGGGGAGCCGGCCGGCAGGAGCCCAGAAGCGCACAGGGCCGGGCCCAGGCAGCAGCAGCAGCAGGTGCGGGCAGCGTCCCAGGTGGCTGCAGCTACGAGAGGCCAGAGAGCTGGGAGGCAGCTCAGCCAGGCAGCGCTGGCCATCATGCTCACCTCCACAAAGAAGGCCAGGGCAGGCAGATCCCAGCAGAGCTGCTTCCCAATGAGCAGGTTGAGCAGGTGCAAGGCGATGTGGGAACACAAGCGGGTCGAGCTACGGCGCATCTCCCTGGCAGGGGGAAAAAGGCAGCAAAGCCCTGAGCCAGGCAGGCAGACCTCTGCCAGGACTGACTCCCAGAGGTGTGATCTTTCTCCAGCGGCCTGCAAGGGGACGTGGGTGCCTTGGGAGGGAGCTGCTCCTGGGCACCCTCCTCTCCCAGCCTATTCCGGTCTGCTTGGTCGCCCCTCGGTGACAAGGCCCTCTCGCCCACAAGCACGGGCACTGCGTGGGGCACTCCGGGCACAGGGCACAAACGCTGGCGGCGGCAGGGAGAAGGGGGTCTCACCTGGCCAGCAGACCGACTGCATAGTGCCGGGTGTCGGCACAGAGCAGGGTGTCCCAGACCCGCTTGCGCTCCAGAGCCACCAGCTGCTTCTCAAAATCCAGGAGGCAGAGCAGAGCTTTCATGGCCTGCGCTGCAAACCTGTGTACAGAGCAAAGGCCAGGTCACGCCAGGAGCACTGGCCCTGTCCACAAGGGCATGGGAAGGACAGGGCGACTGAGACCTGTTGGGCTTCGTGGGAAGGCGGTGTTCCTCCTGACAAGCTCTCCAGAAGTGCTCAACTTCTTCTGGCATCTGCTCAGTGGTGTCGAAAACTTGGAAGAGCAGAGCCACAAACAGGTGGGCGGAATGAAGGACTAGTGCCTCGTGCCACTCGGGCATGTGGACAGTCTTCCACAGCACCACAGTTGCCTGCAAAGGAGAAAGCGCCCCGAGGCAGCAGTCAGTGCCCTGGTGTCCATGTTGCAGGGCTCGAGGGGAGATGCAGTGGGAGCAGCCAGCCTGCTCCCCCTGAGCGTGCCCCTAGCCCAGCTTTTGGCCCAGCGCCTGAGGGAACAGGGAACTGCAGGACAGGGAGAGAGCATGGAGAGCTGCTGGAGAGGTGACCTGGAGGGTGAGCAAAGGCCAGTTCCAGAAACTCACAGCCAGGGCAAAGATGGCCTCGTTATCCCCACTGTAGAAGAACATGCTGTAATGTGGCCTGTCCTCCGTCACAGACAGGAGTGCTGGAAGCACCCTCTGCACTGCGGATCCCGAGGAGCCGATGGTTCTCCACATCAGCGCAGCAGCCCTGTGGGACCAGAGCTGCGCGTCAGGACCATGCCCCGTGCAGCTGCCTGGGGCCGGGGAGCAGAGCCCCGGTGCCCTGAGGAGCAGGGGGGGGGAGAGCATGGCAGCAGTCTCAAGAAACAGAGGGGCCCCAGGGTCTTGGAGCTGTCCACCTGTCTGGCAGACCCCACTGGACAGGCTGGACAGTGGGAGGGCCCCTAGGGGCCGCTGAGCACCGAGCTCTCAAGGCAGTTGTGCTCTGTACCTGTCACAGGTTGGGGCACAGCGCAGGAGGCTCATCACCACATTAGCAGGGTGCTCTTGGGCCAGGCTCACAATGTCCCATTGCAGCCCAGTGTCCACAGTGAGACGGGACATGAGTGTTTGGTGAATGTCCCTCACCATGGCTGGCACCTAGAGGAGGCGTGGGGAATGACTGGAGTGCTGTGCAAGGAGGGAGCAAGTTGCCCAGCTTCTCCCAAGAAGTTCTTGCCTTCCCACCCCACTCTGCTAGCCTCAATGGCTGGGGCGGCCCAGCAGATGTGGCTTGAAGGGCCACACGATGCTGGAAGGCCTTCAGCCCTGGCCCCAGGCTGCTTACCTGCTGCTGGGAAGAAAAGAAATCCTGAGAGGGAGCAGGAACCGCAGTGCAAGTGGGCCTGGGGATGGTCTTGGAGAGGACCCACGTGCTTTGCGTCCTTGCGTCCTCACTCAGGGCCGTGACAGCCTCCGGCCTGGCCTCAGCCATTGCCCTGACAGGGTCTGCTGCACGCTGAGGGGAGGCCGAGCTGACATCAGGCTCTGCCTGCAGCTCGGCCGTGGCCTGGGTTGCTGTGGCGCTGGTGTTTCTGCGCCGAAGGCGCAGCAACCTCCGCAGTATCTGCAGCAGAAGGAAGGGCGGGAAGAGAGGGACATTCCGTGGCCTGCTCCAAGCGCAGCGCCAGGCCGAGCAGTGCCAGCAGGCCCGGCCCAGGTGGGGATGGCCGCAGGTACCTGTGCTGCTCGTTGGAAGCATCCGCCAGTGGGGTCCTACTCTGGTGTCCCATCCTTGCCCGCACCTGGCAAAGAGCGAGCGCAGCCAGAGCTGAGGGGCTGCGGGAGGGGCCGGAGAACACGGCCCAGCCCTGCGCTGCCCGGGCAGGGCCGGCCCCCGGGTGGCCAGGGGACGCAGCACGGCCAGCGGAGGGCAGCCCCAGCCCCTCTTCCGTCCTGTCTGCAGGCACGTCCACAGGGGCAGGGACGGGATGGGGCTAGGCCGGCCACAGGCACCAGCCCTGCGGCCTGGCTGTGCCACTCACCATCCTGCTGTGGCTGCAACTGCTCCGGCTCTGCAGGCTGCTGTGCTGGGGAGGCTGCAGGGCCTTTCTTTTTCTTCCCCCGAAGCACCTTGAAGAGGCTGCGCACTCTGCCTGCCATCCCGCTTGCTGACACCTTTGTGCCGATGCCTGGGCAAAGGGTCTGAATCAGCAAGCGCCTGGCAGGTGCCTGTGACAGAGAAGCCTCAGGAAGGCTACAGGACAGCACGTCCTGCACTCTGACCTCAAGGGCTCCTGCCATAAGAACAGGAGACTCCTTGTGAGCAGTGGAAGGCACTGAGTCCTATGGCCTGGCCACGAGGGCACTGGCCACAGGGACGGCAGATACCTTGGGAAAGCTGCGAGTCAGGAAGTCCCACAGTCTGGCCACAAGGCCAGCCGCAGGAGCAACGCTTTGGAAAAGCGTGGGTCAGCGACGAAAGAGCTGGCTGTGTGGGGCTCCTCACAGCACAGCTCTGGCACGTCCTGTCCCGTCACGTGCACAGAGCACTGTGGCGTTGCCTCGTCACCACCAGCACCCATGTCACCACGTGTCACAAAGGGTCCTGTTCCATGCCATTCCATGGTCACCGTGCTGCGTCGTGTCAGCAAGGTCCCTTGGAAACGCTGCCAAGTGCTCTGGGGCCACCCCCACCCCGCCCAAAATGCCTCTGATTGGAAGGATTCCATTGCCCCAAGTGTCTAAGACAGCCCGGGACACACCAAGCCCGGCCAAGGGCTCAGGGAAGGACTCTCCACGGTGCCCGGCCAGCACAGCCCAGCTCGCTGCTGGCTCTGGAGCTGAGCAGCTTCCAGCAAGCACGGGGCAAACGCATCTTGCCAAGAGTTAAAACACACCAGAGAGGGGAGGTGGCATCAATGTGTGCATCAAGGCCTTTGAATTCACAGCTCCCCAAGAGAGCTTTGTGGCACTCGGCTGGACAAACAGGATCCGGCTCAGACCTGTGCTCAAAGGTGGGCAACAAACCCTGCCGCAGATGCTTGGCTTGGTCTCTGCAGGCCCAGGCAGATGCCAAAGCTGCTCTTCACATGCTTGCCCTACCCCTCTGCCAAGTGCAAGGGGCCTCAAGGACTGAAGGAAACACAGGGAGTCAAAGGGAGACAGCTGCACCTACCTCACTTGCGGGCTCCTGGGAAAGCAGTTTCCTTGGGAATCAAGCCCCTCTCTTCCAAGGGCACTTCCCCAGATGTGTACATTTCCTGGGGAACACCAACCCACCCCTAAGAAACACTGGCAAGGCTGAATTGCTTGTGCTCCTTGCAGCGCAGGCACTCCAGCTGGAGCTCATCTTCCTTGCCCCGAGTCTCTTTCCACGCGTCGCTTTGGGCGTGCAGCCCCTGGCGCCTCCAAGCACGAGCTGCCCGCTGCCTCTGCACGTGCCTGAGCTCCTGCCTGCGCTCAGGGCAGCAAAACCAGGCTGTTCCCAGCCAGGGAGCGGAGCCCTGCTCCCGCTGGAGGCTCTGGTGAGCCCCTTCCAGGACGCTCCGCCGTGCACGCAGCACTTCTCCTGCCCACCCAGAAGGCTCCTGGGACAGCAGGACACAAGCTGGCCACCTCTGGGCTCAGCACACCCCAAACAGAGGGGGGGCAGGAAGATGCAGCGGCTGTTTTGCAGCCCTGCCCAAGAGAGGTGGGAAGGGTCTCCTCCCTCTGGTCTCACTTGGTTGGGTTTCTGACTGGGCCTGAGGCAGGGGCTGCCATTCCTCACTTGTGGGGAGACCAGAGCTGCCAGAACCACACTGAGCCTGCAGGCACTGCCTGCAGCCACTGGGACGGTCACACCTCTGAGGCTCAGCCACTCCCTGCTGCTGCTGCTTTTAGGCACACGCAAAGCTCACTGTTAGGCCACGACGGTCTCTGCTTCTGCCCTCTTCCTGTCCCTGCGAAGGGATGGAGCATTGCTGTGCTTTCAGGAAGCTCTCAGGGAAAATCTTCCAGCATTGCAAGCTCCTCTGCCCTCCATAGATGCATGCTATGGAATCCCTCACAGCTGCCTTCAGAGCATCCTCAAGCTAGCTCTTCTTCAACCCAGGGTCCTTGTTCCCTTCAGCATGCTCAGCATGACCTTCAACTCCATGGTGCTGTGCAACTGAAGCAGCAGGACAGGGACCTTTGCAGCCTGAGCTGCCCTTGTTCCTCTCTGCCCGTGCACAGAACACAGCGTGGAAGAGAACGGCAGCAGGGCCACGCGTGTCCCCGGGCTCAGGATTTGTGCCGCTTCAGCTCCACAGACACGTGGGTAAAGTGACAAAGCCAAACTGTTTATTAAGGGAAGGCGAAGCAAAGGGGTCAACTGGGAGGCAAAAAAGGGGATGGGCAGGGCCTGGAGGCTGGAGAGAGGGAGGCAGGCAGGGAGAGAGGGAGGGAGGGAGCTGCCATCAGGGAGGGAGATGACAGGAGCTCCTGGAGCTTCCCACAGGCTCAGCTGTAACCAGCAAGAGCTGTGCCTGGAGTTCCAGCTGGTCCCCTGTGCTCTGCAGGTGGTCTCATCTGCATTGGGAACTCGGGGCTGCCGAAGGACACGGGTTCTTCCGATCCTGCAGACGAAGTTTGGCAGCTCTTGCCTCGAACTTCCGCTGGATAAATTGGTTGATGAAGGAGGGGCACTCGAATTCCCTCAGGGCTTGAAGGGCTGGAGAAAAGAAGCACAGAGAGCCACGGTTAGAGGCCGGATTGCGAGAAGCCAGGGAAATACTCCTGCCAGGGCCATCGCAGCCGGCTCCTGCTATGGCCAGAAGGGAGCCGGAGACAAGGGCTTGGGCCGGGAGGAAGTGCCTGGCCTCGGCTCCCCCACGTGTGCCTGAAAGCTCTCCGGGCTCTGCCCCCACCGCCCCTCCGCACAGGGAGCAGAGCCCTCGGCAGCCCGGGCAGGGATTGTAGCTCCGCAGCCGGGATTTGCAGCTGCCCCCGGCGGCCCCCGCTGGCAGCCGCGCGGCTGCCCCCACTCACCCTGACTGAGGACCTGGAGCTCCTCCTTCTGCCCCATCATGAGCACTCCGGCGACCCCTGGCAAGACAGAGCCCGTGGCGGCGCCAGGCTGCACAGCTGCCCGACACGGGCGCTGGCAGCCCTGCAGCCGCACGCCCTCCTGCCCCGGCAGGGCTCCTGCCGGGCCCCTGCCGCACGCTGCCGCCCAAGGGCACGGCTGCGGGAGGGCGGCGGCAGCGCCGAGGGCGGGCGGGGCTGCAGCGGTCCAGGCTCGACTCCCGCTGCCGGGGCAGCAGCCGGGCCGGGGGCAGGGACGGGTGCGGCGCTGCTGGCTCACCGATCAACCTGACGGCCGCCTGTCGCAGGCGCTTCTGTGGGCTCTGCAGGAAGGGCAGTGCCCAGCGCAGGTGCTCGGCCGCTCGGCTCTGGTCCTCCAGCAGCTGCAGGGAGCACAGACGGGGAAGGCTTGGCGCGGGCTCTGCCCCTCGGCCCGGCGCTCCCTGCGCCCAGCAGCGGCCGAGCCGGCCCGCACGGCCCAGGGCAGGGAGCGGCGTGTGGGGCGCAGGCTGGCGGGCCCGGCTGCGGCGCCGGGCAGGGGCACAGCTGCCAGCCCCAGCACGGGGGGCAGGGGGCTTCTGCAGCCCGTGCCTGGGGCTCTCGGGCTGTCCTTACCAGGCACTCGGCGAACTTCATGCGCTGCTCCTTGGTCAGCAGCTCCTCCAGGTCCCTCCTCCTCCGGAAGCGGGCCGCACAAAGCAGGGCTTGGAAAGAGGCCTGGAGAGCAGCAGAGAGCCGCAGGTGGCACCCGAGCCCAGGGCACAGGACCCGCATCCCTGTGCCAAGGCCAGGGAAGGCTGGAGCCTGCCAGCTGCCAGGGCAGGAGGCAGCCAGGGATGCAGCAGCGTCCCACAAAACCTGACCTTTGCCACACTCTGGTTCTCATCGTGCCAGTGCAAGAAGAGAGGGAACAGGCTCCGGCTCACAATTCTTGTGAGAGGCTCTTCCCCCTCTTCCACTACCAGCTCCATCACTTTGCAGAAGAGTTGAATGGAGAGCAGCTGCACGTGGCTGTTGTCCTGGAGGAAAGGAAAAGACCTCAGCACCAACTACCCCAGGCCCATCAGGGCAGAGGCCCTAACGTGCACAAGGCACAACATTTCTGGGCAGCGTCCAGTGCCCGTGGCTGGGGGCACAGAGCCTTACATTCTCAAAGTGTGGCAGGAGTGGCTCAGCCAGCTTCAGGGCCGTGACGCTGGGTATCTTGAGGTCTTTCTCCTGGAGCATATGTGTGAGCACAGAGAGGATCATGCCGACCATCTCTGCGTCAGGATCTGCCAGCTGCTCCACCAGGTGTTGATAGATGCCGCGTATTCCTCCGCCCTGTGTGCAAGAGCAGGCCGTGCTGTGAAGCCGAGGACGGCCGCAGCACCAACAGCTGCTTGGGGCACTCGGGCAGCTGAAGTGGGAGGCAGGAGAGCTGGGAGCAGCTGCCTCTGATGCCAAAGGCCAGCCAAGGCCAAAGGTCTGCATTGCCCAGTCCCGCGCCGTCAGCGCGGCTTCAGCCACCGCCCCTTCTCACCAGCGAGGGCTCCTTGCTGAGCACCACGAGGCCTCTGAGCTCCAGGCGCAGCCTGTCCCTGCACTCGCTCGGCAGGTGCCTGGACACAACCGACAGCGCACTGGGACCGTGCTTGGTCAAGTCCAGACACTCGAGGACCTGAAAGGCACAGGGCAGTGCCAGGGGAGCCGGCCGGCAGGAGCCCAGAAGCACACAGGGCCGGGCCCAGGCAGCAGCAGCAGCAGGTGCGGGCAGCGTCCCAGGTGGCTGCAGCTACGAGAGGCCAGAGAGCTGGGAGGCAGCTCAGCCAGGCAGCGCTGGCCATCATGCTCACCTCCACAAAGAAGGCCAGGGCAGGCAGATCCCAGCAGAGCTGCTTCCCAATGAGCAGGTTGAGCAGGTGCAAGGCGATGTGGGAACACAAGCGGGTCGAGCTACGGCGCATCTCCCTGGCAGGGGGAAAAAGGCAGCAAAGCCCTGAGCCAGGCAGGCAGACCTCTGCCAGGACTGACTCCCAGAGGTGTGATCTTTCTCCAGCGGCCTGCAAGGGGACGTGGGTGCCTTGGGAGGGAGCTGCTCCTGGGCACCCTCCTCTCCCAGCCTATTCCGGTCTGCTTGGTCGCCCCTCGGTGACAAGGCCCTCTCGCCCACAAGCACGGGCACTGCGTGGGGCACTCCGGGCACAGGGCACAAACGCTGGCGGCGGCAGGGAGAAGGGGGTCTCACCTGGCCAGCAGACCGACTGCATAGTGCCGGGTGTCGGCACAGAGCAGGGTGTCCCAGACCCGCTTGCGCTCCAGAGCCACCAGCTGCTTCTCAAAATCCAGGAGGCAGAGCAGAGCTTTCATGGCCTGCGCTGCAAACCTGTGTACAGAGCAAAGGCCAGGTCACGCCAGGAGCACTGGCCCTGTCCACAAGGGCATGGGAAGGACAGGGCGACTGAGACCTGTTGGGCTTCGTGGGAAGGCGGTGTTCCTCCCGACAAGCTCTCCAGAAGTGCTCAACTTCTTCTGGCATCTGCTCAGTGGTGTCGAAAACTTGGAAGAGCAGAGCCACAAACAGGTGGGCGGAATGAAGGACTAGTGCCTCGTGCCACTCGGGCATGTGGACAGTTTTCCACAGCACCACAGTTGCCTGCAAAGGAGAAAGCGCCCCGAGGCAGCAGTCAGTGCCCTGGTGTCCATGTTGCAGGGCTCGAGGGGAGATGCAGTGGGAGCAGCCAGCCTGCTCCCCCTGAGCGTGCCCCTAGCCCAGCTTTTGGCCCAGCGCCTGAGGGAACAGGGAACTGCAGGACAGGGAGAGAGCATGGAGAGCTGCTGGAGAGGTGACCTGGAGGGTGAGCAAAGGCCAGTTCCAGAAACTCACAGCCAGGGCAAAGATGGCCTCGTTATCCCCACTGTAGAAGAACATGCTGTAATGTGGCCTGTCCTCCGTCACAGACAGGAGTGCTGGAAGCACCCTCTGCACTGCGGATCCCGAGGAGCCGATGGTTCTCCACATCAGCGCAGCAGCCCTGTGGGACCAGAGCTGCGCGTCAGGACCATGCCCCGTGCAGCTGCCTGGGGCCGGGGAGCAGAGCCCCGGTGCCCTGAGGAGCAGGGGGGGGGAGAGCATGGCAGCAGTCTCAAGAAACAGAGGGGCCCCAGGGTCTTGGAGCTGTCCACCTGTCTGGCAGACCCCACTGGACAGGCTGGACAGTGGGAGGGCCCCTAGGGGCCGCTGAGCACCGAGCTCTCAAGGCAGTTGTGCTCTGTACCTGTCACAGGTTGGGGCACAGCGCAGGAGGCTCATCACCACATTAGCAGGGTGCTCTTGGGCCAGGCTCACAATGTCCCATTGCAGCCCAGTGTCCACAGTGAGACGGGACATGAGTGTTTGGTGAATGTCCCTCACCATGGCTGGCACCTAGAGGAGGCGTGGGGAATGACTGGAGTGCTGTGCAAGGAGGGAGCAAGTTGCCCAGCTTCTCCCAAGAAGTTCTTGCCTTCCCACCCCACTCTGCTAGCCTCAATGGCTGGGGCGGCCCAGCAGACGTGGCTTGAAGGGCCACACGATGCTGGAAGGCCTTCAGCCCTGGCCCCAGGCTGCTTACCTGCTGCTGGGAAGAAAAGAAATCCTGAGAGGGAGCAGGAACCGCAGTGCAAGTGGGCCTGGGGATGGTCTTGGAGAGGACCCACGTGCTTTGCGTCCTTGCGTCCTCACTCAGGGCCGTGACAGCCTCCGGCCTGGCCTCAGCCATTGCCCTGACAGGGTCTGCTGCACGCTGAGGGGAGGCCGAGCTGACATCAGGCTCTGCCTGCAGCTCGGCCGTGGCCTGGGTTGCTGTGGCGCTGGTGTTTCTGCGCCGAAGGCGCAGCAACCTCCGCAGTATCTGCAGCAGAAGGAAGGGCGGGAAGAGAGGGACGTTCCGTGGCCTGCTCCAAGCGCAGCGCCAGGCCGAGCAGTGCCAGCAGGCCCGGCCCAGGTGGGGATGGCCGCAGGTACCTGTGCTGCTCGTTGGAAGCATCCGCCAGTGGGGTCCTGCTCTGGTGTCCCATCCTTGCCCGCACCTGGCAAAGAGCGAGCGCAGCCAGAGCTGAGGGGCTGCGGGAGGGGCCGGAGAACACGGCCCAGCCCTGCGCTGCCCGGGCAGGGCCGGCCCCCGGGTGGCCAGGGGACGCAGCACGGCCAGCGGAGGGCAGCCCCAGCCCCTCTTCCGTCCTGTCTGCAGGCACGTCCACAGGGGCAGGGACGGGATGGGGCTAGGCCGGCCACAGGCACCAGCCCTGCGGCCTGGCTGTGCCACTCACCATCCTGCCGTGGCTGCAACTGCTCCGGCTCTGCAGGCTGCTGTGCTGGGGAGGCTGCAGGGCCTTTCTTTTTCTTCCCCCGAAGCACCTTGAAGAGGCTGCGCACTCTGCCTGCCATCCCGCTTGCTGACACCTTTGTGCCGATGCCTGGGCAAAGGGTCTGAATCAGCAAGCGCCTGGCAGGTGCCTGTGACAGAGAAGCCTCAGGAAGGCTACAGGACAGCACGTCCTGCACTCTGACCTCAAGGGCTCCTGCCATAAGAACAGGAGACTCCTTGTGAGCAGTGGAAGGCACTGAGTCCTATGGCCTGGCCACGAGGGCACTGGCCACAGGGACGGCAGATACCTTGGGAAAGCTGCGAGTCAGGAAGTCCCACAGTCTGGCCACAAGGCCAGCCGCAGGAGCAACGCTTTGGAAAAGCGTGGGTCAGCGACGAAAGAGCTGGCTGTGTGGGGCTCCTCACAGCACAGCTCTGGCACGTCCTGTCCCGTCACGTGCACAGAGCACTGTGGCGTTGCCTCGTCACCACCAGCACCCATGTCACCACGTGTCACAAAGGGTCCTGTTCCATGCCATTCCATGGTCACCGTGCTGCGTCGTGTCAGCAAGGTCCCTTGGAAACGCTGCCAAGTGCTCTGGGGCCACCCCCACCCCGCCCAAAATGCCTCTGATTGGAAGGATTCCATTGCCCCAAGTGTCTAAGACAGCCCGGGACACACCAAGCCCGGCCAAGGGCTCAGGGAAGGACTCTCCACGGTGCCCGGCCAGCACAGCCCAGCTCGCTGCTGGCTCTGGAGCTGAGCAGCTTCCAGCAAGCACGGGGCAAACGCATCTTGCCAAGAGTTAAAACACACCAGAGAGGGGAGGTGGCATCAATGTGTGCATCAAGGCCTTTGAATTCACAGCTCCCCAAGAGAGCTTTGTGGCACTCGGCTGGACAAACAGGATCCGGCTCAGACCTGTGCTCAAAGGTGGGCAACAAATCCTGCCGCAGATGCTTGGCTTGGTCTCTGCAGGCCCAGGCAGATGCCAAAGCTGCTCTTCACATGCTTGCCCTACCCCTCTGCCAAGTGCAAGGGGCCTCAAGGACTGAAGGAAACACAGGGAGTCAAAGGGAGACAGCTGCACCTACCTCACTTGCGGGCTCCTGGGAAAGCAGTTTCCTTGGGAATCAAGCCCCTCTCTTCCAAGGGCACTTCCCCAGATGTGTACATTTCCTGGGGAACACCAACCCACCCCTAAGAAACACTGGCAAGGCTGAATTGCTTGTGCTCCTTGCAGCGCAGGCACTCCAGCTGGAGCTCATCTTCCTTGCCCCGAGTCTCTTTCCACGCGTCGCTTTGGGCGTGCAGCCCCTGGCGCCTCCAAGCACGAGCTGCCCGCTGCCTCTGCACGTGCCTGAGCTCCTGCCTGCGCTCAGGGCAGCAAAACCAGGCTGTTCCCAGCCAGGGAGCGGAGCCCTGCTCCCGCTGGAGGCTCTGGTGAGCCCCTTCCAGGACGCTCCGCCGTGCACGCAGCACTTCTCCTGCCCACCCAGAAGGCTCCTGGGACAGCAGGACACAAGCTGGCCACCTCTGGGCTCAGCACACCCCAAACAGAGGGGGGGCAGGAAGATGCAGCGGCTGTTTTGCAGCCCTGCCCAAGAGAGGTGGGAAGGGTCTCCTCCCTCTGGTCTCACTTGGTTGGGTTTCTGACTGGGCCTGAGGCAGGGGCTGCCATTCCTCACTTGTGGGGAGACCAGAGCTGCCAGAACCACACTGAGCCTGCAGGCACTGCCTGCAGCCACTGGGACGGTCACACCTCTGAGGCTCAGCCACTCCCTGCTGCTGCTGCTTTTAGGCACACGCAAAGCTCACTGTTAGGCCACGACGGTCTCTGCTTCTGCCCTCTTCCTGTCCCTGCGAAGGGATGGAGCATTGCTGTGCTTTCAGGAAGCTCTCAGGGAAAATCTTCCAGCATTGCAAGCTCCTCTGCCCTCCATAGATGCATGCTATGGAATCCCTCACAGCTGCCTTCAGAGCATCCTCAAGCTAGCTCTTCTTCAACCCAGGGTCCTTGTTCCCTTCAGCATGCTCAGCATGACCTTCAACTCCATGGTGCTGTGCAACTGAAGCAGCAGGACAGGGACCTTTGCAGCCTGAGCTGCCCTTGTTCCTCTCTGCCCGTGCACAGAACACAGCGTGGAAGAGAACGGCAGCAGGGCCACGCGTGTCCCCGGGCTCAGGATTTGTGCCGCTTCAGCTCCACAGACACGTGGGTAAAGTGACAAAGCCAAACTGTTTATTAAGGGAAGGCGAAGCAAAGGGGTCAACTGGGAGGCAAAAAAGGGGATGGGCAGGGCCTGGAGGCTGGAGAGAGGGAGGCAGGCAGGGAGAGAGGGAGGGAGGGAGCTGCCATCAGGGAGGGAGATGACAGGAGCTCCTGGAGCTTCCCACAGGCTCAGCTGTAACCAGCAAGAGCTGTGCCTGGAGTTCCAGCTGGTCCCCTGTGCTCTGCAGGTGGTCTCATCTGCATTGGGAACTCGGGGCTGCCGAAGGACACGGGTTCTTCCGATCCTGCAGACGAAGTTTGGCAGCTCTTGCCTCGAACTTCCGCTGGATAAATTGGTTGATGAAGGAGGGGCACTCGAATTCCCTCAGGGCTTGAAGGGCTGGAGAAAAGAAGCACAGAGAGCCACGGTTAGAGGCCGGATTGCGAGAAGCCAGGGAAATACTCCTGCCAGGGCCATCGCAGCCGGCTCCTGCTATGGCCAGAAGGGAGCCGGAGACAAGGGCTTGGGCCGGGAGGAAGTGCCTGGCCTCGGCTCCCCCACGTGTGCCTGAAAGCTCTCCGGGCTCTGCCCCCACCGCCCCTCCGCACAGGGAGCAGAGCCCTCGGCAGCCCGGGCAGGGATTGTAGCTCCGCAGCCGGGATTTGCAGCTGCCCCCGGCGGCCCCCGCTGGCAGCCGCGCGGCTGCCCCCACTCACCCTGACTGAGGACCTGGAGCTCCTCCTTCTGCCCCATCATGAGCACTCCGGCGACCCCTGGCAAGACAGAGCCCGTGGCGGCGCCAGGCTGCACAGCTGCCCGACACGGGCGCTGGCAGCCCTGCAGCCGCACGCCCTCCTGCCCCGGCAGGGCTCCTGCCGGGCCCCTGCCGCACGCTGCCGCCCAAGGGCACGGCTGCGGGAGGGCGGCGGCAGCGCCGAGGGCGGGCGGGGCTGCAGCGGTCCAGGCTCGACTCCCGCTGCCGGGGCAGCAGCCGGGCCGGGGGCAGGGACGGGTGCGGCGCTGCTGGCTCACCGATCAACCTGACGGCCGCCTGTCGCAGGCGCTTCTGTGGGCTCTGCAGGAAGGGCAGTGCCCAGCGCAGGTGCTCGGCCGCTCGGCTCTGGTCCTCCAGCAGCTGCAGGGAGCACAGACGGGGAAGGCTTGGCGCGGGCTCTGCCCCTCGGCCCGGCGCTCCCTGCGCCCAGCAGCGGCCGAGCCGGCCCGCACGGCCCAGGGCAGGGAGCGGCGTGTGGGGCGCAGGCTGGCGGGCCCGGCTGCGGCGCCGGGCAGGGGCACAGCTGCCAGCCCCAGCACGGGGGGCAGGGGGCTTCTGCAGCCCGTGCCTGGGGCTCTCGGGCTGTCCTTACCAGGCACTCGGCGAACTTCATGCGCTGCTCCTTGGTCAGCAGCTCCTCCAGGTCCCTCCTCCTCCGGAAGCGGGCCGCACAAAGCAGGGCTTGGAAAGAGGCCTGGAGAGCAGCAGAGAGCCGCAGGTGGCACCCGAGCCCAGGGCACAGGACCCGCATCCCTGTGCCAAGGCCAGGGAAGGCTGGAGCCTGCCAGCTGCCAGGGCAGGAGGCAGCCAGGGATGCAGCAGCGTCCCACAAAACCTGACCTTTGCCACACTCTGGTTCTCATCGTGCCAGTGCAAGAAGAGAGGGAACAGGCTCCGGCTCACAATTCTTGTGAGAGGCTCTTCCCCCTCTTCCACTACCAGCTCCATCACTTTGCAGAAGAGTTGAATGGAGAGCAGCTGCACGTGGCTGTTGTCCTGGAGGAAAGGAAAAGACCTCAGCACCAACTACCCCAGGCCCATCAGGGCAGAGGCCCAAACGTGCACAAGGCACAACATTTCTGGGCAGCGTCCAGTGCCCGTGGCTGGGGGCACAGAGCCTTACATTCTCAAAGTGTGGCAGGAGTGGCTCAGCCAGCTTCAGGGCCGTGACGCTGGGTATCTTGAGGTCTTTCTCCTGGAGCATATGTGTGAGCACAGAGAGGATCATGCCGACCATCTCTGCGTCAGGATCTGCCAGCTGCTCCACCAGGTGTTGATAGATGCCGCGTATTCCTCTGCCCTGTGTGCAAGAGCAGGCCGTGCTGTGAAGCCGAGGACGGCCGCAGCACCAACAGCTGCTTGGGGCACTCGGGCAGCTGAAGTGGGAGGCAGGAGAGCTGGGAGCAGCTGCCTCTGATGCCAAAGGCCAGCCAAGGCCAAAGGTCTGCATTGCCCAGTCCCGCGCCGTCAGCGCGGCTTCAGCCACCGCCCCTTCTCACCAGCGAGGGCTCCTTGCTGAGCACCACGAGGCCTCTGAGCTCCAGGCGCAGCCTGTCCCTGCACTCGCTCGGCAGGTGCCTGGACACAACCGACAGCGCACTGGGACCGTGCTTGGTCAAGTCCAGACACTCGAGGACCTGAAAGGCACAGGGCAGTGCCAGGGGAGCCGGCCGGCAGGAGCCCAGAAGCGCACAGGGCCGGGCCCAGGCAGCAGCAGCAGCAGGTGCGGGCAGCGTCCCAGGTGGCTGCAGCTACGAGAGGCCAGAGAGCTGGGAGGCAGCTCAGCCAGGCAGCGCTGGCCATCATGCTCACCTCCACAAAGAAGGCCAGGGCAGGCAGATCCCAGCAGAGCTGCTTCCCAATGAGCAGGTTGAGCAGGTGCAAGGCGATGTGGGAACACAAGCGGGTCGAGCTACGGCGCATCTCCCTGGCAGGGGGAAAAAGGCAGCAAAGCCCTGAGCCAGGCAGGCAGACCTCTGCCAGGACTGACTCCCAGAGGTGTGATCTTTCTCCAGCGGCCTGCAAGGGGACGTGGGTGCCTTGGGAGGGAGCTGCTCCTGGGCACCCTCCTCTCCCAGCCTATTCCGGTCTGCTTGGTCGCCCCTCGGTGACAAGGCCCTCTCGCCCACAAGCACGGGCACTGCGTGGGGCACTCCGGGCACAGGGCACAAACGCTGGCGGCGGCAGGGAGAAGGGGGTCTCACCTGGCCAGCAGACCGACTGCATAGTGCCGGGTGTCGGCACAGAGCAGGGTGTCCCAGACCCGCTTGCGCTCCAGAGCCACCAGCTGCTTCTCAAAATCCAGGAGGCAGAGCAGAGCTTTCATGGCCTGCGCTGCAAACCTGTGTACAGAGCAAAGGCCAGGTCACGCCAGGAGCACTGGCCCTGTCCACAAGGGCATGGGAAGGACAGGGCGACTGAGACCTGTTGGGCTTCGTGGGAAGGCGGTGTTCCTCCCGACAAGCTCTCCAGAAGTGCTCAACTTCTTCTGGCATCTGCTCAGTGGTGTCGAAAACTTGGAAGAGCAGAGCCACAAACAGGTGGGCGGAATGAAGGACTAGTGCCTCGTGCCACTCGGGCATGTGGACAGTTTTCCACAGCACCACAGTTGCCTGCAAAGGAGAAAGCGCCCCGAGGCAGCAGTCAGTGCCCTGGTGTCCATGTTGCAGGGCTCGAGGGGAGATGCAGTGGGAGCAGCCAGCCTGCTCCCCCTGAGCGTGCCCCTAGCCCAGCTTTTGGCCCAGCGCCTGAGGGAACAGGGAACTGCAGGACAGGGAGAGAGCATGGAGAGCTGCTGGAGAGGTGACCTGGAGGGTGAGCAAAGGCCAGTTCCAGAAACTCACAGCCAGGGCAAAGATGGCCTCGTTATCCCCACTGTAGAAGAACATGCTGTAATGTGGCCTGTCCTCCGTCACAGACAGGAGTGCTGGAAGCACCCTCTGCACTGCGGATCCCGAGGAGCCGATGGTTCTCCACATCAGCGCAGCAGCCCTGTGGGACCAGAGCTGCGCGTCAGGACCATGCCCCGTGCAGCTGCCTGGGGCCGGGGAGCAGAGCCCCGGTGCCCTGAGGAGCAGGGGGGGGGAGAGCATGGCAGCAGTCTCAAGAAACAGAGGGGCCCCAGGGTCTTGGAGCTGTCCACCTGTCTGGCAGACCCCACTGGACAGGCTGGACAGTGGGAGGGCCCCTAGGGGCCGCTGAGCACCGAGCTCTCAAGGCAGTTGTGCTCTGTACCTGTCACAGGTTGGGGCACAGCGCAGGAGGCTCATCACCACATTAGCAGGGTGCTCTTGGGCCAGGCTCACAATGTCCCATTGCAGCCCAGTGTCCACAGTGAGACGGGACATGAGTGTTTGGTGAATGTCCCTCACCATGGCTGGCACCTAGAGGAGGCGTGGGGAATGACTGGAGTGCTGTGCAAGGAGGGAGCAAGTTGCCCAGCTTCTCCCAAGAAGTTCTTGCCTTCCCACCCCACTCTGCTAGCCTCAATGGCTGGGGCGGCCCAGCAGACGTGGCTTGAAGGGCCACACGATGCTGGAAGGCCTTCAGCCCTGGCCCCAGGCTGCTTACCTGCTGCTGGGAAGAAAAGAAATCCTGAGAGGGAGCAGGAACCGCAGTGCAAGTGGGCCTGGGGATGGTCTTGGAGAGGACCCACGTGCTTTGCGTCCTTGCGTCCTCACTCAGGGCCGTGACAGCCTCCGGCCTGGCCTCAGCCATTGCCCTGACAGGGTCTGCTGCACGCTGAGGGGAGGCCGAGCTGACATCAGGCTCTGCCTGCAGCTCGGCCGTGGCCTGGGTTGCTGTGGCGCTGGTGTTTCTGCGCCGAAGGCGCAGCAACCTCCGCAGTATCTGCAGCAGAAGGAAGGGCGGGAAGAGAGGGACGTTCCGTGGCCTGCTCCAAGCGCAGCGCCAGGCCGAGCAGTGCCAGCAGGCCCGGCCCAGGTGGGGATGGCCGCAGGTACCTGTGCTGCTCGTTGGAAGCATCCGCCAGTGGGGTCCTGCTCTGGTGTCCCATCCTTGCCCGCACCTGGCAAAGAGCGAGCGCAGCCAGAGCTGAGGGGCTGCGGGAGGGGCCGGAGAACACGGCCCAGCCCTGCGCTGCCCGGGCAGGGCCGGCCCCCGGGTGGCCAGGGGACGCAGCACGGCCAGCGGAGGGCAGCCCCAGCCCCTCTTCCGTCCTGTCTGCAGGCACGTCCACAGGGGCAGGGACGGGATGGGGCTAGGCCGGCCACAGGCACCAGCCCTGCGGCCTGGCTGTGCCACTCACCATCCTGCCGTGGCTGCAACTGCTCCGGCTCTGCAGGCTGCTGTGCTGGGGAGGCTGCAGGGCCTTTCTTTTTCTTCCCCCGAAGCACCTTGAAGAGGCTGCGCACTCTGCCTGCCATCCCGCTTGCTGACACCTTTGTGCCGATGCCTGGGCAAAGGGTCTGAATCAGCAAGCGCCTGGCAGGTGCCTGTGACAGAGAAGCCTCAGGAAGGCTACAGGACAGCACGTCCTGCACTCTGACCTCAAGGGCTCCTGCCATAAGAACAGGAGACTCCTTGTGAGCAGTGGAAGGCACTGAGTCCTATGGCCTGGCCACGAGGGCACTGGCCACAGGGACGGCAGATACCTTGGGAAAGCTGCGAGTCAGGAAGTCCCACAGTCTGGCCACAAGGCCAGCCGCAGGAGCAACGCTTTGGAAAAGCGTGGGTCAGCGACGAAAGAGCTGGCTGTGTGGGGCTCCTCACAGCACAGCTCTGGCACGTCCTGTCCCGTCACGTGCACAGAGCACTGTGGCGTTGCCTCGTCACCACCAGCACCCATGTCACCACGTGTCACAAAGGGTCCTGTTCCATGCCATTCCATGGTCACCGTGCTGCGTCGTGTCAGCAAGGTCCCTTGGAAACGCTGCCAAGTGCTCTGGGGCCACCCCCACCCCGCCCAAAATGCCTCTGATTGGAAGGATTCCATTGCCCCAAGTGTCTAAGACAGCCCGGGACACACCAAGCCCGGCCAAGGGCTCAGGGAAGGACTCTCCACAGTGCCCGGCCAGCACAGCCCAGCTCGCTGCTGGCTCTGGAGCTGAGCAGCTTCCAGCAAGCACGGGGCAAACGCATCTTGCCAAGAGTTAAAACACACCAGAGAGGGGAGGTGGCATCAATGTGTGCATCAAGGCCTTTGAATTCACAGCTCCCCAAGAGAGCTTTGTGGCACTCGGCTGGACAAACAGGATCCGGCTCAGACCTGTGCTCAAAGGTGGGCAACAAACCCTGCCGCAGATGCTTGGCTTGGTCTCTGCAGGCCCAGGCAGATGCCAAAGCTGCTCTTCACATGCTTGCCCTACCCCTCTGCCAAGTGCAAGGGGCCTCAAGGACTGAAGGAAACACAGGGAGTCAAAGGGAGACAGCTGCACCTACCTCACTTGCGGGCTCCTGGGAAAGCAGTTTCCTTGGGAATCAAGCCCCTCTCTTCCAAGGGCACTTCCCCAGATGTGTACATTTCCTGGGGAACACCAACCCACCCCTAAGAAACACTGGCAAGGCTGAATTGCTTGTGCTCCTTGCAGCGCAGGCACTCCAGCTGGAGCTCATCTTCCTTGCCCCGAGTCTCTTTCCACGCGTCGCTTCGGGCGTGCAGCCCCTGGCGCCTCCAAGCACGAGCTGCCCGCTGCCTCTGCACGTGCCTGAGCTCCTGCCTGCGCTCAGGGCAGCAAAACCAGGCTGTTCCCAGCCAGGGAGCGGAGCCCTGCTCCCGCTGGAGGCTCTGGTGAGCCCCTTCCAGGACGCTCCGCCGTGCACGCAGCACTTCTCCTGCCCACCCAGAAGGCTCCTGGGACAGCAGGACACAAGCTGGCCACCTCTGGGCTCAGCACACCCCAAACAGAGGGGGGGCAGGAAGATGCAGCGGCTGTTTTGCAGCCCTGCCCAAGAGAGGTGGGAAGGGTCTCCTCCCTCTGGTCTCACTTGGTTGGGTTTCTGACTGGGCCTGAGGCAGGGGCTGCCATTCCTCACTTGTGGGGAGACCAGAGCTGCCAGAACCACACTGAGCCTGCAGGCACTGCCTGCAGCCACTGGGACGGTCACACCTCTGAGGCTCAGCCACTCCCTGCTGCTGCTGCTTTTAGGCACACGCAAAGCTCACTGTTAGGCCACGACGGTCTCTGCTTCTGCCCTCTTCCTGTCCCTGCGAAGGGATGGAGCATTGCTGTGCTTTCAGGAAGCTCTCAGGGAAAATCTTCCAGCATTGCAAGCTCCTCTGCCCTCCATAGATGCATGCTATGGAATCCCTCACAGCTGCCTTCAGAGCATCCTCAAGCTAGCTCTTCTTCAACCCAGGGTCCTTGTTCCCTTCAGCATGCTCAGCATGACCTTCAACTCCATGGTGCTGTGCAACTGAAGCAGCAGGACAGGGACCTTTGCAGCCTGAGCTGCCCTTGTTCCTCTCTGCCCGTGCACAGAACACAGCGTGGAAGAGAACGGCAGCAGGGCCACGCGTGTCCCCGGGCTCAGGATTTGTGCCGCTTCAGCTCCACAGACACGTGGGTAAAGTGACAAAGCCAAACTGTTTATTAAGGGAAGGCGAAGCAAAGGGGTCAACTGGGAGGCAAAAAAGGGGATGGGCAGGGCCTGGAGGCTGGAGAGAGGGAGGCAGGCAGGGAGAGAGGGAGGGAGGGAGCTGCCATCAGGGAGGGAGATGACAGGAGCTCCTGGAGCTTCCCACAGGCTCAGCTGTAACCAGCAAGAGCTGTGCCTGGAGTTCCAGCTGGTCCCCTGTGCTCTGCAGGTGGTCTCATCTGCATTGGGAACTCGGGGCTGCCGAAGGACACGGGTTCTTCCGATCCTGCAGACGAAGTTTGGCAGCTCTTGCCTCGAACTTCCGCTGGATAAATTGGTTGATGAAGGAGGGGCACTCGAATTCCCTCAGGGCTTGAAGGGCTGGAGAAAAGAAGCACAGAGAGCCACGGTTAGAGGCCGGATTGCGAGAAGCCAGGGAAATACTCCTGCCAGGGCCATCGCAGCCGGCTCCTGCTATGGCCAGAAGGGAGCCGGAGACAAGGGCTTGGGCCGGGAGGAAGTGCCTGGCCTCGGCTCCCCCACGTGTGCCTGAAAGCTCTCCGGGCTCTGCCCCCACCGCCCCTCCGCACAGGGAGCAGAGCCCTCGGCAGCCCGGGCAGGGATTGTAGCTCCGCAGCCGGGATTTGCAGCTGCCCCCGGCGGCCCCCGCTGGCAGCCGCGCGGCTGCCCCCACTCACCCTGACTGAGGACCTGGAGCTCCTCCTTCTGCCCCATCATGAGCACTCCGGCGACCCCTGGCAAGACAGAGCCCGTGGCGGCGCCAGGCTGCACAGCTGCCCGACACGGGCGCTGGCAGCCCTGCAGCCGCACGCCCTCCTGCCCCGGCAGGGCTCCTGCCGGGCCCCTGCCGCACGCTGCCGCCCAAGGGCACGGCTGCGGGAGGGCGGCGGCAGCGCCGAGGGCGGGCGGGGCTGCAGCGGTCCAGGCTCGACTCCCGCTGCCGGGGCAGCAGCCGGGCCGGGGGCAGGGACGGGTGCGGCGCTGCTGGCTCACCGATCAACCTGACGGCCGCCTGTCGCAGGCGCTTCTGTGGGCTCTGCAGGAAGGGCAGTGCCCAGCGCAGGTGCTCGGCCGCTCGGCTCTGGTCCTCCAGCAGCTGCAGGGAGCACAGACGGGGAAGGCTTGGCGCGGGCTCTGCCCCTCGGCCCGGCGCTCCCTGCGCCCAGCAGCGGCCGAGCCGGCCCGCACGGCCCAGGGCAGGGAGCGGCGTGTGGGGCGCAGGCTGGCGGGCCCGGCTGCGGCGCCGGGCAGGGGCACAGCTGCCAGCCCCAGCACGGGGGGCAGGGGGCTTCTGCAGCCCGTGCCTGGGGCTCTCGGGCTGTCCTTACCAGGCACTCGGCGAACTTCATGCGCTGCTCCTTGGTCAGCAGCTCCTCCAGGTCCCTCCTCCTCCGGAAGCGGGCCGCACAAAGCAGGGCTTGGAAAGAGGCCTGGAGAGCAGCAGAGAGCCGCAGGTGGCACCCGAGCCCAGGGCACAGGACCCGCATCCCTGTGCCAAGGCCAGGGAAGGCTGGAGCCTGCCAGCTGCCAGGGCAGGAGGCAGCCAGGGATGCAGCAGCGTCCCACAAAACCTGACCTTTGCCACACTCTGGTTCTCATCGTGCCAGTGCAAGAAGAGAGGGAACAGGCTCCGGCTCACAATTCTTGTGAGAGGCTCTTCCCCCTCTTCCACTACCAGCTCCATCACTTTGCAGAAGAGTTGAATGGAGAGCAGCTGCACGTGGCTGTTGTCCTGGAGGAAAGGAAAAGACCTCAGCACCAACTACCCCAGGCCCATCAGGGCAGAGGCCCAAACGTGCACAAGGCACAACATTTCTGGGCAGCGTCCAGTGCCCGTGGCTGGGGGCACAGAGCCTTACATTCTCAAAGTGTGGCAGGAGTGGCTCAGCCAGCTTCAGGGCCGTGACGCTGGGTATCTTGAGGTCTTTCTCCTGGAGCATATGTGTGAGCACAGAGAGGATCATGCCGACCATCTCTGCGTCAGGATCTGCCAGCTGCTCCACCAGGTGTTGATAGATGCCGCGTATTCCTCTGCCCTGTGTGCAAGAGCAGGCCGTGCTGTGAAGCCGAGGACGGCCGCAGCACCAACAGCTGCTTGGGGCACTCGGGCAGCTGAAGTGGGAGGCAGGAGAGCTGGGAGCAGCTGCCTCTGATGCCAAAGGCCAGCCAAGGCCAAAGGTCTGCATTGCCCAGTCCCGCGCCGTCAGCGCGGCTTCAGCCACCGCCCCTTCTCACCAGCGAGGGCTCCTTGCTGAGCACCACGAGGCCTCTGAGCTCCAGGCGCAGCCTGTCCCTGCACTCGCTCGGCAGGTGCCTGGACACAACCGACAGCGCACTGGGACCGTGCTTGGTCAAGTCCAGACACTCGAGGACCTGAAAGGCACAGGGCAGTGCCAGGGGAGCCGGCCGGCAGGAGCCCAGAAGCGCACAGGGCCGGGCCCAGGCAGCAGCAGCAGCAGGTGCGGGCAGCGTCCCAGGTGGCTGCAGCTACGAGAGGCCAGAGAGCTGGGAGGCAGCTCAGCCAGGCAGCGCTGGCCATCATGCTCACCTCCACAAAGAAGGCCAGGGCAGGCAGATCCCAGCAGAGCTGCTTCCCAATGAGCAGGTTGAGCAGGTGCAAGGCGATGTGGGAACACAAGCGGGTCGAGCTACGGCGCATCTCCCTGGCAGGGGGAAAAAGGCAGCAAAGCCCTGAGCCAGGCAGGCAGACCTCTGCCAGGACTGACTCCCAGAGGTGTGATCTTTCTCCAGCGGCCTGCAAGGGGACGTGGGTGCCTTGGGAGGGAGCTGCTCCTGGGCACCCTCCTCTCCCAGCCTATTCCGGTCTGCTTGGTCGCCCCTCGGTGACAAGGCCCTCTCGCCCACAAGCACGGGCACTGCGTGGGGCACTCCGGGCACAGGGCACAAACGCTGGCGGCGGCAGGGAGAAGGGGGTCTCACCTGGCCAGCAGACCGACTGCATAGTGCCGGGTGTCGGCACAGAGCAGGGTGTCCCAGACCCGCTTGCGCTCCAGAGCCACCAGCTGCTTCTCAAAATCCAGGAGGCAGAGCAGAGCTTTCATGGCCTGCGCTGCAAACCTGTGTACAGAGCAAAGGCCAGGTCACGCCAGGAGCACTGGCCCTGTCCACAAGGGCATGGGAAGGACAGGGCGACTGAGACCTGTTGGGCTTCGTGGGAAGGCGGTGTTCCTCCCGACAAGCTCTCCAGAAGTGCTCAACTTCTTCTGGCATCTGCTCAGTGGTGTCGAAAACTTGGAAGAGCAGAGCCACAAACAGGTGGGCGGAATGAAGGACTAGTGCCTCGTGCCACTCGGGCATGTGGACAGTCTTCCACAGCACCACAGTTGCCTGCAAAGGAGAAAGCGCCCCGAGGCAGCAGTCAGTGCCCTGGTGTCCATGTTGCAGGGCTCGAGGGGAGATGCAGTGGGAGCAGCCAGCCTGCTCCCCCTGAGCGTGCCCCTAGCCCAGCTTTTGGCCCAGCGCCTGAGGGAACAGGGAACTGCAGGACAGGGAGAGAGCATGGAGAGCTGCTGGAGAGGTGACCTGGAGGGTGAGCAAAGGCCAGTTCCAGAAACTCACAGCCAGGGCAAAGATGGCCTCGTTATCCCCACTGTAGAAGAACATGCTGTAATGTGGCCTGTCCTCCGTCACAGACAGGAGTGCTGGAAGCACCCTCTGCACTGCGGATCCCGAGGAGCCGATGGTTCTCCACATCAGCGCAGCAGCCCTGTGGGACCAGAGCTGCGCGTCAGGACCATGCCCCGTGCAGCTGCCTGGGGCCGGGGAGCAGAGCCCCGGTGCCCTGAGGAGCAGGGGGGGGGAGAGCATGGCAGCAGTCTCAAGAAACAGAGGGGCCCCAGGGTCTTGGAGCTGTCCACCTGTCTGGCAGACCCCACTGGACAGGCTGGACAGTGGGAGGGCCCCTAGGGGCCGCTGAGCACCGAGCTCTCAAGGCAGTTGTGCTCTGTACCTGTCACAGGTTGGGGCACAGCGCAGGAGGCTCATCACCACATTAGCAGGGTGCTCTTGGGCCAGGCTCACAATGTCCCATTGCAGCCCAGTGTCCACAGTGAGACGGGACATGAGTGTTTGGTGAATGTCCCTCACCATGGCTGGCACCTAGAGGAGGCGTGGGGAATGACTGGAGTGCTGTGCAAGGAGGGAGCAAGTTGCCCAGCTTCTCCCAAGAAGTTCTTGCCTTCCCACCCCACTCTGCTAGCCTCAATGGCTGGGGCGGCCCAGCAGACGTGGCTTGAAGGGCCACACGATGCTGGAAGGCCTTCAGCCCTGGCCCCAGGCTGCTTACCTGCTGCTGGGAAGAAAAGAAATCCTGAGAGGGAGCAGGAACCGCAGTGCAAGTGGGCCTGGGGATGGTCTTGGAGAGGACCCACGTGCTTTGCGTCCTTGCGTCCTCACTCAGGGCCGTGACAGCCTCCGGCCTGGCCTCAGCCATTGCCCTGACAGGGTCTGCTGCACGCTGAGGGGAGGCCGAGCTGACATCAGGCTCTGCCTGCAGCTCGGCCGTGGCCTGGGTTGCTGTGGCGCTGGTGTTTCTGCGCCGAAGGCGCAGCAACCTCCGCAGTATCTGCAGCAGAAGGAAGGGCGGGAAGAGAGGGACATTCCGTGGCCTGCTCCAAGCGCAGCGCCAGGCCGAGCAGTGCCAGCAGGCCCGGCCCAGGTGGGGATGGCCGCAGGTACCTGTGCTGCTCGTTGGAAGCATCCGCCAGTGGGGTCCTGCTCTGGTGTCCCATCCTTGCCCGCACCTGGCAAAGAGCGAGCGCAGCCAGAGCTGAGGGGCTGCGGGAGGGGCCGGAGAACACGGCCCAGCCCTGCGCTGCCCGGGCAGGGCCGGCCCCCGGGTGGCCAGGGGACGCAGCACGGCCAGCGGAGGGCAGCCCCAGCCCCTCTTCCGTCCTGTCTGCAGGCACGTCCACAGGGGCAGGGACGGGATGGGGCTAGGCCGGCCACAGGCACCAGCCCTGCGGCCTGGCTGTGCCACTCACCATCCTGCCGTGGCTGCAACTGCTCCGGCTCTGCAGGCTGCTGTGCTGGGGAGGCTGCAGGGCCTTTCTTTTTCTTCCCCCGAAGCACCTTGAAGAGGCTGCGCACTCTGCCTGCCATCCCGCTTGCTGACACCTTTGTGCCGATGCCTGGGCAAAGGGTCTGAATCAGCAAGCGCCTGGCAGGTGCCTGTGACAGAGAAGCCTCAGGAAGGCTACAGGACAGCACGTCCTGCACTCTGACCTCAAGGGCTCCTGCCATAAGAACAGGAGACTCCTTGTGAGCAGTGGAAGGCACTGAGTCCTATGGCCTGGCCACGAGGGCACTGGCCACAGGGACGGCAGATACCTTGGGAAAGCTGCGAGTCAGGAAGTCCCACAGTCTGGCCACAAGGCCAGCCGCAGGAGCAACGCTTTGGAAAAGCGTGGGTCAGCGACGAAAGAGCTGGCTGTGTGGGGCTCCTCACAGCACAGCTCTGGCACGTCCTGTCCCGTCACGTGCACAGAGCACTGTGGCGTTGCCTCGTCACCACCAGCACCCATGTCACCACGTGTCACAAAGGGTCCTGTTCCATGCCATTCCATGGTCACCGTGCTGCGTCGTGTCAGCAAGGTCCCTTGGAAACGCTGCCAAGTGCTCTGGGGCCACCCCCACCCCGCCCAAAATGCCTCTGATTGGAAGGATTCCATTGCCCCAAGTGTCTAAGACAGCCCGGGACACACCAAGCCCGGCCAAGGGCTCAGGGAAGGACTCTCCACGGTGCCCGGCCAGCACAGCCCAGCTCGCTGCTGGCTCTGGAGCTGAGCAGCTTCCAGCAAGCACGGGGCAAACGCATCTTGCCAAGAGTTAAAACACACCAGAGAGGGGAGGTGGCATCAATGTGTGCATCAAGGCCTTTGAATTCACAGCTCCCCAAGAGAGCTTAGTGGCACTCGGCTGGACAAACAGGATCCGGCTCAGACCTGTGCTCAAAGGTGGGCAACAAATCCTGCCGCAGATGCTTGGCTTGGTCTCTGCAGGCCCAGGCAGATGCCAAAGCTGCTCTTCACATGCTTGCTCTACCCCTCTGCCAAGTGCAAGGGGCCTCAAGGACTGAAGGAAACACAGGGAGTCAAAGGGAGACAGCTGCACCTACCTCACTTGCGGGCTCCTGGGAAAGCAGTTTCCTTGGGAATCAAGCCCCTCTCTTCCAAGGGCACTTCCCCAGATGTGTACATTTCCTGGGGAACACCAACCCACCCCTAAGAAACACTGGCAAGGCTGAATTGCTTGTGCTCCTTGCAGCGCAGGCACTCCAGCTGGAGCTCATCTTCCTTGCCCCGAGTCTCTTTCCACGCGTCGCTTCGGGCGTGCAGCCCCTGGCGCCTCCAAGCACGAGCTGCCCGCTGCCTCTGCACGTGCCTGAGCTCCTGCCTGCGCTCAGGGCAGCAAAACCAGGCTGTTCCCAGCCAGGGAGCGGAGCCCTGCTCCCGCTGGAGGCTCTGGTGAGCCCCTTCCAGGACGCTCCGCCGTGCACGCAGCACTTCTCCTGCCCACCCAGAAGGCTCCTGGGACAGCAGGACACAAGCTGGCCACCTCTGGGCTCAGCACACCCCAAACAGAGGGGGGGCAGGAAGATGCAGCGGCTGTTTTGCAGCCCTGCCCAAGAGAGGTGGGAAGGGTCTCCTCCCTCTGGTCTCACTTGGTTGGGTTTCTGACTGGGCCTGAGGCAGGGGCTGCCATTCCTCACTTGTGGGGAGACCAGAGCTGCCAGAACCACACTGAGCCTGCAGGCACTGCCTGCAGCCACTGGGACGGTCACACCTCTGAGGCTCAGCCACTCCCTGCTGCTGCTGCTTTTAGGCACACGCAAAGCTCACTGTTAGGCCACGACGGTCTCTGCTTCTGCCCTCTTCCTGTCCCTGCGAAGGGATGGAGCATTGCTGTGCTTTCAGGAAGCTCTCAGGGAAAATCTTCCAGCATTGCAAGCTCCTCTGCCCTCCATAGATGCATGCTATGGAATCCCTCACAGCTGCCTTCAGAGCATCCTCAAGCTAGCTCTTCTTCAACCCAGGGTCCTTGTTCCCTTCAGCATGCTCAGCATGACCTTCAACTCCATGGTGCTGTGCAACTGAAGCAGCAGGACAGGGACCTTTGCAGCCTGAGCTGCCCTTGTTCCTCTCTGCCCGTGCACAGAACACAGCGTGGAAGAGAACGGCAGCAGGGCCACGCGTGTCCCCGGGCTCAGGATTTGTGCCGCTTCAGCTCCACAGACACGTGGGTAAAGTGACAAAGCCAAACTGTTTATTAAGGGAAGGCGAAGCAAAGGGGTCAACTGGGAGGCAAAAAAGGGGATGGGCAGGGCCTGGAGGCTGGAGAGAGGGAGGCAGGCAGGGAGAGAGGGAGGGAGGGAGCTGCCATCAGGGAGGGAGATGACAGGAGCTCCTGGAGCTTCCCACAGGCTCAGCTGTAACCAGCAAGAGCTGTGCCTGGAGTTCCAGCTGGTCCCCTGTGCTCTGCAGGTGGTCTCATCTGCATTGGGAACTCGGGGCTGCCGAAGGACACGGGTTCTTCCGATCCTGCAGACGAAGTTTGGCAGCTCTTGCCTCGAACTTCCGCTGGATAAATTGGTTGATGAAGGAGGGGCACTCGAATTCCCTCAGGGCTTGAAGGGCTGGAGAAAAGAAGCACAGAGAGCCACGGTTAGAGGCCGGATTGCGAGAAGCCAGGGAAATACTCCTGCCAGGGCCATCGCAGCCGGCTCCTGCTATGGCCAGAAGGGAGCCGGAGACAAGGGCTTGGGCCGGGAGGAAGTGCCTGGCCTCGGCTCCCCCACGTGTGCCTGAAAGCTCTCCGGGCTCTGCCCCCACCGCCCCTCCGCACAGGGAGCAGAGCCCTCGGCAGCCCGGGCAGGGATTGTAGCTCCGCCGCCGGGATTTGCAGCTGCCCCCGGCGGCCCCCGCTGGCAGCCGCGCGGCTGCCCCCACTCACCCTGACTGAGGACCTGGAGCTCCTCCTTCTGCCCCATCATGAGCACTCCGGCGACCCCTGGCAAGACAGAGCCCGTGGCGGCGCCAGGCTGCACAGCTGCCCGACACGGGCGCTGGCAGCCCTGCAGCCGCACGCCCTCCTGCCCCGGCAGGGCTCCTGCCGGGCCCCTGCCGCACGCTGCCGCCCAAGGGCACGGCTGCGGGAGGGCGGCGGCAGCGCCGAGGGCGGGCGGGGCTGCAGCGGTCCAGGCTCGACTCCCGCTGCCGGGGCAGCAGCCGGGCCGGGGGCAGGGACGGGTGCGGCGCTGCTGGCTCACCGATCAACCTGACGGCCGCCTGTCGCAGGCGCTTCTGTGGGCTCTGCAGGAAGGGCAGTGCCCAGCGCAGGTGCTCGGCCGCTCGGCTCTGGTCCTCCAGCAGCTGCAGGGAGCACAGACGGGGAAGGCTTGGCGCGGGCTCTGCCCCTCGGCCCGGCGCTCCCTGCGCCCAGCAGCGGCCGAGCCGGCCCGCACGGCCCAGGGCAGGGAGCGGCGTGTGGGGCGCAGGCTGGCGGGCCCGGCTGCGGCGCCGGGCAGGGGCACAGCTGCCAGCCCCAGCACGGGGGGCAGGGGGCTTCTGCAGCCCGTGCCTGGGGCTCTCGGGCTGTCCTTACCAGGCACTCGGCGAACTTCATGCGCTGCTCCTTGGTCAGCAGCTCCTCCAGGTCCCTCCTCCTCCGGAAGCGGGCCGCACAAAGCAGGGCTTGGAAAGAGGCCTGGAGAGCAGCAGAGAGCCGCAGGTGGCACCCGAGCCCAGGGCACAGGACCCGCATCCCTGTGCCAAGGCCAGGGAAGGCTGGAGCCTGCCAGCTGCCAGGGCAGGAGGCAGCCAGGGATGCAGCAGCGTCCCACAAAACCTGACCTTTGCCACACTCTGGTTCTCATCGTGCCAGTGCAAGAAGAGAGGGAACAGGCTCCGGCTCACAATTCTTGTGAGAGGCTCTTCCCCCTCTTCCACTACCAGCTCCATCACTTTGCAGAAGAGTTGAATGGAGAGCAGCTGCACGTGGCTGTTGTCCTGGAGGAAAGGAAAAGACCTCAGCACCAACTACCCCAGGCCCATCAGGGCAGAGGCCCAAACGTGCACAAGGCACAACATTTCTGGGCAGCGTCCAGTGCCCGTGGCTGGGGGCACAGAGCCTTACATTCTCAAAGTGTGGCAGGAGTGGCTCAGCCAGCTTCAGGGCCGTGACGCTGGGTATCTTGAGGTCTTTCTCCTGGAGCATATGTGTGAGCACAGAGAGGATCATGCCGACCATCTCTGCGTCAGGATCTGCCAGCTGCTCCACCAGGTGTTGATAGATGCCGCGTATTCCTCCGCCCTGTGTGCAAGAGCAGGCCGTGCTGTGAAGCCGAGGACGGCCGCAGCACCAACAGCTGCTTGGGGCACTCGGGCAGCTGAAGTGGGAGGCAGGAGAGCTGGGAGCAGCTGCCTCTGATGCCAAAGGCCAGCCAAGGCCAAAGGTCTGCATTGCCCAGTCCCGCGCCGTCAGCGCGGCTTCAGCCACCGCCCCTTCTCACCAGCGAGGGCTCCTTGCTGAGCACCACGAGGCCTCTGAGCTCCAGGCGCAGCCTGTCCCTGCACTCGCTCGGCAGGTGCCTGGACACAACCGACAGCGCACTGGGACCGTGCTTGGTCAAGTCCAGACACTCGAGGACCTGAAAGGCACAGGGCAGTGCCAGGGGAGCCGGCCGGCAGGAGCCCAGAAGCGCACAGGGCCGGGCCCAGGCAGCAGCAGCAGCAGGTGCGGGCAGCGTCCCAGGTGGCTGCAGCTACGAGAGGCCAGAGAGCTGGGAGGCAGCTCAGCCAGGCAGCGCTGGCCATCATGCTCACCTCCACAAAGAAGGCCAGGGCAGGCAGATCCCAGCAGAGCTGCTTCCCAATGAGCAGGTTGAGCAGGTGCAAGGCGATGTGGGAACACAAGCGGGTCGAGCTACGGCGCATCTCCCTGGCAGGGGGAAAAAGGCAGCAAAGCCCTGAGCCAGGCAGGCAGACCTCTGCCAGGACTGACTCCCAGAGGTGTGATCTTTCTCCAGCGGCCTGCAAGGGGACGTGGGTGCCTTGGGAGGGAGCTGCTCCTGGGCACCCTCCTCTCCCAGCCTATTCCGGTCTGCTTGGTCGCCCCTCGGTGACAAGGCCCTCTCGCCCACAAGCACGGGCACTGCGTGGGGCACTCCGGGCACAGGGCACAAACGCTGGCGGCGGCAGGGAGAAGGGGGTCTCACCTGGCCAGCAGACCGACTGCATAGTGCCGGGTGTCGGCACAGAGCAGGGTGTCCCAGACCCGCTTGCGCTCCAGAGCCACCAGCTGCTTCTCAAAATCCAGGAGGCAGAGCAGAGCTTTCATGGCCTGCGCTGCAAACCTGTGTACAGAGCAAAGGCCAGGTCACGCCAGGAGCACTGGCCCTGTCCACAAGGGCATGGGAAGGACAGGGCGACTGAGACCTGTTGGGCTTCGTGGGAAGGCGGTGTTCCTCCCGACAAGCTCTCCAGAAGTGCTCAACTTCTTCTGGCATCTGCTCAGTGGTGTCGAAAACTTGGAAGAGCAGAGCCACAAACAGGTGGGCGGAATGAAGGACTAGTGCCTCGTGCCACTCGGGCATGTGGACAGTCTTCCACAGCACCACAGTTGCCTGCAAAGGAGAAAGCGCCCCGAGGCAGCAGTCAGTGCCCTGGTGTCCATGTTGCAGGGCTCGAGGGGAGATGCAGTGGGAGCAGCCAGCCTGCTCCCCCTGAGCGTGCCCCTAGCCCAGCTTTTGGCCCAGCGCCTGAGGGAACAGGGAACTGCAGGACAGGGAGAGAGCATGGAGAGCTGCTGGAGAGGTGACCTGGAGGGTGAGCAAAGGCCAGTTCCAGAAACTCACAGCCAGGGCAAAGATGGCCTCGTTATCCCCACTGTAGAAGAACATGCTGTAATGTGGCCTGTCCTCCGTCACAGACAGGAGTGCTGGAAGCACCCTCTGCACTGCGGATCCCGAGGAGCCGATGGTTCTCCACATCAGCGCAGCAGCCCTGTGGGACCAGAGCTGCGCGTCAGGACCATGCCCCGTGCAGCTGCCTGGGGCCGGGGAGCAGAGCCCCGGTGCCCTGAGGAGCAGGGGGGGGGAGAGCATGGCAGCAGTCTCAAGAAACAGAGGGGCCCCAGGGTCTTGGAGCTGTCCACCTGTCTGGCAGACCCCACTGGACAGGCTGGACAGTGGGAGGGCCCCTAGGGGCCGCTGAGCACCGAGCTCTCAAGGCAGTTGTGCTCTGTACCTGTCACAGGTTGGGGCACAGCGCAGGAGGCTCATCACCACATTAGCAGGGTGCTCTTGGGCCAGGCTCACAATGTCCCATTGCAGCCCAGTGTCCACAGTGAGACGGGACATGAGTGTTTGGTGAATGTCCCTCACCATGGCTGGCACCTAGAGGAGGCGTGGGGAATGACTGGAGTGCTGTGCAAGGAGGGAGCAAGTTGCCCAGCTTCTCCCAAGAAGTTCTTGCCTTCCCACCCCACTCTGCTAGCCTCAATGGCTGGGGCGGCCCAGCAGACGTGGCTTGAAGGGCCACACGATGCTGGAAGGCCTTCAGCCCTGGCCCCAGGCTGCTTACCTGCTGCTGGGAAGAAAAGAAATCCTGAGAGGGAGCAGGAACCGCAGTGCAAGTGGGCCTGGGGATGGTCTTGGAGAGGACCCACGTGCTTTGCGTCCTTGCGTCCTCACTCAGGGCCGTGACAGCCTCCGGCCTGGCCTCAGCCATTGCCCTGACAGGGTCTGCTGCACGCTGAGGGGAGGCCGAGCTGACATCAGGCTCTGCCTGCAGCTCGGCCGTGGCCTGGGTTGCTGTGGCGCTGGTGTTTCTGCGCCGAAGGCGCAGCAACCTCCGCAGTATCTGCAGCAGAAGGAAGGGCGGGAAGAGAGGGACATTCCGTGGCCTGCTCCAAGCGCAGCGCCAGGCCGAGCAGTGCCAGCAGGCCCGGCCCAGGTGGGGATGGCCGCAGGTACCTGTGCTGCTCGTTGGAAGCATCCGCCAGTGGGGTCCTGCTCTGGTGTCCCATCCTTGCCCGCACCTGGCAAAGAGCGAGCGCAGCCAGAGCTGAGGGGCTGCGGGAGGGGCCGGAGAACACGGCCCAGCCCTGCGCTGCCCGGGCAGGGCCGGCCCCCGGGTGGCCAGGGGACGCAGCACGGCCAGCGGAGGGCAGCCCCAGCCCCTCTTCCGTCCTGTCTGCAGGCACGTCCACAGGGGCAGGGACGGGATGGGGCTAGGCCGGCCACAGGCACCAGCCCTGCGGCCTGGCTGTGCCACTCACCATCCTGCCGTGGCTGCAACTGCTCCGGCTCTGCAGGCTGCTGTGCTGGGGAGGCTGCAGGGCCTTTCTTTTTCTTCCCCCGAAGCACCTTGAAGAGGCTGCGCACTCTGCCTGCCATCCCGCTTGCTGACACCTTTGTGCCGATGCCTGGGCAAAGGGTCTGAATCAGCAAGCGCCTGGCAGGTGCCTGTGACAGAGAAGCCTCAGGAAGGCTACAGGACAGCACGTCCTGCACTCTGACCTCAAGGGCTCCTGCCATAAGAACAGGAGACTCCTTGTGAGCAGTGGAAGGCACTGAGTCCTATGGCCTGGCCACGAGGGCACTGGCCACAGGGACGGCAGATACCTTGGGAAAGCTGCGAGTCAGGAAGTCCCACAGTCTGGCCACAAGGCCAGCCGCAGGAGCAACGCTTTGGAAAAGCGTGGGTCAGCGACGAAAGAGCTGGCTGTGTGGGGCTCCTCACAGCACAGCTCTGGCACGTCCTGTCCCGTCACGTGCACAGAGCACTGTGGCGTTGCCTCGTCACCACCAGCACCCATGTCACCACGTGTCACAAAGGGTCCTGTTCCATGCCATTCCATGGTCACCGTGCTGCGTCGTGTCAGTAAGGTCCCTTGGAAACGCTGCCAAGTGCTCTGGGGCCACCCCCACCCCGCCCAAAATGCCTCTGATTGGAAGGATTCCATTGCCCCAAGTGTCTAAGACAGCCCGGGACACACCAAGCCCGGCCAAGTGCTCAGGGAAGGACTCTCCACGGTGCCCGGCCAGCACAGCCCAGCTCGCTGCTGGCTCTGGAGCTGAGCAGCTTCCAGCAAGCACGGGGCAAACGCATCTTGCCAAGAGTTAAAACACACCAGAGAGGGGAGGTGGCATCAATGTGTGCATCAAGGCCTTTGAATTCACAGCTCCCCAAGAGAGCTTTGTGGCACTCGGCTGGACAAACAGGATCCGGCTCAGACCTGTGCTCAAAGGTGGGCAACAAACCCTGCCGCAGATGCTTGGCTTGGTCTCTGCAGGCCCAGGCAGATGCCAAAGCTGCTCTTCACATGCTTGCCCTACCCCTCTGCCAAGTGCAAGGGGCCTCAAGGACTGAAGGAAACACAGGGAGTCAAAGGGAGACAGCTGCACCTACCTCACTGCGGGCTCCTGGGGAAGCAGTTTCCTTGGGAATCAAGCCCCTCTCTTCCAAGGGCACTTCCCCAGATGTGTACATTTCCTGGGGAACACCAACCCACCCCTAAGAAACACTGGCAAGGCTGAATTGCTTGTGCTCCTTGCAGCGCAGGCACTCCAGCTGGAGCTCATCTTCCTTGCCCCGAGTCTCTTTCCACGCGTCGCTTCGGGCGTGCAGCCCCTGGCGCCTCCAAGCACGAGCTGCCCGCTGCCTCTGCACGTGCCTGAGCTCCTGCCTGCGCTCAGGGCAGCAAAACCAGGCTGTTCCCAGCCAGGGAGCGGAGCCCTGCTCCCGCTGGAGGCTCTGGTGAGCCCCTTCCAGGACGCTCCGCCGTGCACGCAGCACTTCTCCTGCCCACCCAGAAGGCTCCTGGGACAGCAGGACACAAGCTGGCCGCCTCTGGGCTCAGCACACCCCAAACAGAGGGGGGGCAGGAAGATGCAGCGGCTGTTTTGCAGCCCTGCCCAAGAGAGGTGGGAAGGGTCTCCTCCCTCTGGTCTCACTTGGTTGGGTTTCTGACTGGGCCTGAGGCAGGGGCTGCCATTCCTCACTTGTGGGGAGACCAGAGCTGCCAGAACCACACTGAGCCTGCAGGCACTGCCTGCAGCCACTGGGACGGTCACACCTCTGAGGCTCAGCCACTCCCTGCTGCTGCTGCTTTTAGGCACACGCAAAGCTCACTGTTAGGCCACGACGGTCTCTGCTTCTGCCCTCTTCCTGTCCCTGCGAAGGGATGGAGCATTGCTGTGCTTTCAGGAAGCTCTCAGGGAAAATCTTCCAGCATTGCAAGCTCCTCTGCCCTCCATAGATGCATGCTATGGAATCCCTCACAGCTGCCTTCAGAGCATCCTCAAGCTAGCTCTTCTTCAACCCAGGGTCCTTGTTCCCTTCAGCATGCTCAGCATGACCTTCAACTCCATGGTGCTGTGCAACTGAAGCAGCAGGACAGGGACCTTTGCAGCCTGAGCTGCCCTTGTTCCTCTCTGCCCGTGCACAGAACACAGCGTGGAAGAGAACGGCAGCAGGGCCACGCGTGTCCCCGGGCTCAGGATTTGTGCCGCTTCAGCTCCACAGACACGTGGGTAAAGTGACAAAGCCAAACTGTTTATTAAGGGAAGGCGAAGCAAAGGGGTCAACTGGGAGGCAAAAAAGGGGATGGGCAGGGCCTGGAGGCTGGAGAGAGGGAGGCAGGCAGGGAGAGAGGGAGGGAGGGAGCTGCCATCAGGGAGGGAGATGACAGGAGCTCCTGGAGCTTCCCACAGGCTCAGCTGTAACCAGCAAGAGCTGTGCCTGGAGTTCCAGCTGGTCCCCTGTGCTCTGCAGGTGGTCTCATCTGCATTGGGAACTCGGGGCTGCCGAAGGACACGGGTTCTTCCGATCCTGCAGACGAAGTTTGGCAGCTCTTGCCTCGAACTTCCGCTGGATAAATTGGTTGATGAAGGAGGGGCACTCGAATTCCCTCAGGGCTTGAAGGGCTGGAGAAAAGAAGCACAGAGAGCCACGGTTAGAGGCCGGATTGCGAGAAGCCAGGGAAATACTCCTGCCAGGGCCATCGCAGCCGGCTCCTGCTATGGCCAGAAGGGAGCCGGAGACAAGGGCTTGGGCCGGGAGGAAGTGCCTGGCCTCGGCTCCCCCACGTGTGCCTGAAAGCTCTCCGGGCTCTGCCCCCACCGCCCCTCCGCACAGGGAGCAGAGCCCTCGGCAGCCCGGGCAGGGATTGTAGCTCCGCAGCCGGGATTTGCAGCTGCCCCCGGCGGCCCCCGCTGGCAGCCGCGCGGCTGCCCCCACTCACCCTGACTGAGGACCTGGAGCTCCTCCTTCTGCCCCATCATGAGCACTCCGGCGACCCCTGGCAAGACAGAGCCCGTGGCGGCGCCAGGCTGCACAGCTGCCCGACACGGGCGCTGGCAGCCCTGCAGCCGCACGCCCTCCTGCCCCGGCAGGGCTCCTGCCGGGCCCCTGCCGCACGCTGCCGCCCAAGGGCACAGCTGCGGGAGGGCGGCGGCAGCGCCGAGGGCGGGCGGGGCTGCAGCGGTCCAGGCTCGACTCCCGCTGCCGGGGCAGCAGCCGGGCCGGGGGCAGGGACGGGTGCGGCGCTGCTGGCTCACCGATCAACCTGACGGCCGCCTGTCGCAGGCGCTTCTGTGGGCTCTGCAGGAAGGGCAGTGCCCAGCGCAGGTGCTCGGCCGCTCGGCTCTGGTCCTCCAGCAGCTGCAGGGAGCACAGACGGGGAAGGCTTGGCGCGGGCTCTGCCCCTCGGCCCGGCGCTCCCTGCGCCCAGCAGCGGCCGAGCCGGCCCGCACGGCCCAGGGCAGGGAGCGGCGTGTGGGGCGCAGGCTGGCGGGCCCGGCTGCGGCGCCGGGCAGGGGCACAGCTGCCAGCCCCAGCACGGGGGGCAGGGGGCTTCTGCAGCCCGTGCCTGGGGCTCTCGGGCTGTCCTTACCAGGCACTCGGCGAACTTCATGCGCTGCTCCTTGGTCAGCAGCTCCTCCAGGTCCCTCCTCCTCCGGAAGCGGGCCGCACAAAGCAGGGCTTGGAAAGAGGCCTGGAGAGCAGCAGAGAGCCGCAGGTGGCACCCGAGCCCAGGGCACAGGACCCGCATCCCTGTGCCAAGGCCAGGGAAGGCTGGAGCCTGCCAGCTGCCAGGGCAGGAGGCAGCCAGGGATGCAGCAGCGTCCCACAAAACCTGACCTTTGCCACACTCTGGTTCTCATCGTGCCAGTGCAAGAAGAGAGGGAACAGGCTCCGGCTCACAATTCTTGTGAGAGGCTCTTCCCCCTCTTCCACTACCAGCTCCATCACTTTGCAGAAGAGTTGAATGGAGAGCAGCTGCACGTGGCTGTTGTCCTGGAGGAAAGGAAAAGACCTCAGCACCAACTACCCCAGGCCCATCAGGGCAGAGGCCCAAACGTGCACAAGGCACAACATTTCTGGGCAGCGTCCAGTGCCCGTGGCTGGGGGCACAGAGCCTTACATTCTCAAAGTGTGGCAGGAGTGGCTCAGCCAGCTTCAGGGCCGTGACGCTGGGTATCTTGAGGTCTTTCTCCTGGAGCATATGTGTGAGCACAGAGAGGATCATGCCGACCATCTCTGCGTCAGGATCTGCCAGCTGCTCCACCAGGTGTTGATAGATGCCGCGTATTCCTCCGCCCTGTGTGCAAGAGCAGGCCGTGCTGTGAAGCCGAGGACGGCCGCAGCACCAACAGCTGCTTGGGGCACTCGGGCAGCTGAAGTGGGAGGCAGGAGAGCTGGGAGCAGCTGCCTCTGATGCCAAAGGCCAGCCAAGGCCAAAGGTCTGCATTGCCCAGTCCCGCGCCGTCAGCGCGGCTTCAGCCACCGCCCCTTCTCACCAGCGAGGGCTCCTTGCTGAGCACCACGAGGCCTCTGAGCTCCAGGCGCAGCCTGTCCCTGCACTCGCTCGGCAGGTGCCTGGACACAACCGACAGCGCACTGGGACCGTGCTTGGTCAAGTCCAGACACTCGAGGACCTGAAAGGCACAGGGCAGTGCCAGGGGAGCCGGCCGGCAGGAGCCCAGAAGCGCACAGGGCCGGGCCCAGGCAGCAGCAGCAGCAGGTGCGGGCAGCGTCCCAGGTGGCTGCAGCTACGAGAGGCCAGAGAGCTGGGAGGCAGCTCAGCCAGGCAGCGCTGGCCATCATGCTCACCTCCACAAAGAAGGCCAGGGCAGGCAGATCCCAGCAGAGCTGCTTCCCAATGAGCAGGTTGAGCAGGTGCAAGGCGATGTGGGAACACAAGCGGGTCGAGCTACGGCGCATCTCCCTGGCAGGGGGAAAAAGGCAGCAAAGCCCTGAGCCAGGCAGGCAGACCTCTGCCAGGACTGACTCCCAGAGGTGTGATCTTTCTCCAGCGGCCTGCAAGGGGACGTGGGTGCCTTGGGAGGGAGCTGCTCCTGGGCACCCTCCTCTCCCAGCCTATTCCGGTCTGCTTGGTCGCCCCTCGGTGACAAGGCCCTCTCGCCCACAAGCACGGGCACTGCGTGGGGCACTCCGGGCACAGGGCACAAACGCTGGCGGCGGCAGGGAGAAGGGGTTCTCACCTGGCCAGCAGACCGACTGCATAGTGCCGGGTGTCGGCACAGAGCAGGGTGTCCCAGACCCGCTTGCGCTCCAGAGCCACCAGCTGCTTCTCAAAATCCAGGAGGCAGAGCAGAGCTTTCATGGCCTGCGCTGCAAACCTGTGTACAGAGCAAAGGCCAGGACACGCCAGGAGCACTGGCCCTGTCCACAAGGGCATGGGAAGGACAGGGCGACTGAGACCTGTTGGGCTTCGTGGGAAGGCGGTGTTCCTCCCGACAAGCTCTCCAGAAGTGCTCAACTTCTTCTGGCATCTGCTCAGTGGTGTCGAAAACTTGGAAGAGCAGAGCCACAAACAGGCGGGCGGAATGAAGGACTAGTGCCTCGTGCCACTCGGGCATGTGGACAGTCTTCCACAGCACCACAGTTGCCTGCAAAGGAGAAAGCGCCCCGAGGCAGCAGTCAGTGCCCTGGTGTCCATGTTGCAGGGCTCGAGGGGAGATGCAGTGGGAGCAGCCAGCCTGCTCCCCCTGAGCGTGCCCCTAGCCCAGCTTTTGGCCCAGCGCCTGAGGGAACAGGGAACTGCAGGACAGGGAGAGAGCATGGAGAGCTGCTGGAGAGGTGACCTGGAGGGTGAGCAAAGGCCAGTTCCAGAAACTCACAGCCAGGGCAAAGATGGCCTCGTTATCCCCACTGTAGAAGAACATGCTGTAATGTGGCCTGTCCTCCGTCACAGACAGGAGTGCTGGAAGCACCCTCTGCACTGCGGATCCCGAGGAGCCGATGGTTCTCCACATCAGCGCAGCAGCCCTGTGGGACCAGAGCTGCGCGTCAGGACCATGCCCCGTGCAGCTGCCTGGGGCCGGGGAGCAGAGCCCCGGTGCCCTGAGGAGCAGGGGGGGGGAGAGCATGGCAGCAGTCTCAAGAAACAGAGGGGCCCCAGGGTCTTGGAGCTGTCCACCTGTCTGGCAGACCCCACTGGACAGGCTGGACAGTGGGAGGGCCCCTAGGGGCCGCTGAGCACCGAGCTCTCAAGGCAGTTGTGCTCTGTACCTGTCACAGGTTGGGGCACAGCGCAGGAGGCTCATCACCACATTAGCAGGGTGCTCTTGGGCCAGGCTCACAATGTCCCATTGCAGCCCAGTGTCCACAGTGAGACGGGACATGAGTGTTTGGTGAATGTGCCTCACCATGGCTGGCACCTAGAGGAGGCGTGGGGAATGACTGGAGTGCTGTGCAAGGAGGGAGCAAGTTGCCCAGCTTCTCCCAAGAAGTTCTTGCCTTCCCACCCCACTCTGCTAGCCTCAATGGCTGGGGCGGCCCAGCAGACGTGGCTTGAAGGGCCACACGATGCTGGAAGGCCTTCAGCCCTGGCCCCAGGCTGCTTACCTGCTGCTGGGAAGAAAAGAAATCCTGAGAGGGAGCAGGAACCGCAGTGCAAGTGGGCCTGGGGATGGTCTTGGAGAGGACCCACGTGCTTTGCGTCCTTGCGTCCTCACTCAGGGCCGTGACAGCCTCCGGCCTGGCCTCAGCCATTGCCCTGACAGGGTCTGCTGCACGCTGAGGGGAGGCCGAGCTGACATCAGGCTCTGCCTGCAGCTCGGCCGTGGCCTGGGTTGCTGTGGCGCTGGTGTTTCTGCGCCGAAGGCGCAGCAACCTCCGCAGTATCTGCAGCAGAAGGAAGGGCGGGAAGAGAGGGACATTCCGTGGCCTGCTCCAAGCGCAGCGCCAGGCCGAGCAGTGCCAGCAGGCCCGGCCCAGGTGGGGATGGCCGCAGGTACCTGTGCTGCTCGTTGGAAGCATCCGCCAGTGGGGTCCTGCTCTGGTGTCCCATCCTTGCCCGCACCTGGCAAAGAGCGAGCGCAGCCAGAGCTGAGGGGCTGCGGGAGGGGCCGGAGAACACGGCCCAGCCCTGCGCTGCCCGGGCAGGGCCGGCCCCCGGGTGGCCAGGGGACGCAGCACGGCCAGCGGAGGGCAGCCCCAGCCCCTCTTCCGTCCTGTCTGCAGGCACGTCCACAGGGGCAGGGACGGGATGGGGCTAGGCCGGCCACAGGCACCAGCCCTGCGGCCTGGCTGTGCCACTCACCATCCTGCCGTGGCTGCAACTGCTCCGGCTCTGCAGGCTGCTGTGCTGGGGAGGCTGCAGGGCCTTTCTTTTTCTTCCCCCGAAGCACCTTGAAGAGGCTGCACACTCTGCCTGCCATCCCGCTTGCTGACACCTTTGTGCCGATGCCTGGGCAAAGGGTCTGAATCAGCAAGCGCCTGGCAGGTGCCTGTGACAGAGAAGCCTCAGGAAGGCTACAGGACAGCACGTCCTGCACTCTGACCTCAAGGGCTCCTGCCATAAGAACAGGAGACTCCTTGTGAGCAGTGGAAGGCACTGAGTCCTATGGCCTGGCCACGAGGGCACTGGCCACAGGGACGGCAGATACCTTGGGAAAGCTGCGAGTCAGGAAGTCCCACAGTCTGGCCACAAGGCCAGCCGCAGGAGCAACGCTTTGGAAAAGCGTGGGTCAGCGACGAAAGAGCTGGCTGTGTGGGGCTCCTCACAGCACAGCTCTGGCACGTCCTGTCCCGTCACGTGCACAGAGCACTGTGGCGTTGCCTCGTCACCACCAGCACCCATGTCACCACGTGTCACAAAGGGTCCTGTTCCATGCCATTCCATGGTCACCGTGCTGCGTCGTGTCAGTAAGGTCCCTTGGAAACGCTGCCAAGTGCTCTGGGGCCACCCCCACCCCGCCCAAAATGCCTCTGATTGGAAGGATTCCATTGCCCCAAGTGTCTAAGACAGCCCGGGACACACCAAGCCCGGCCAAGTGCTCAGGGAAGGACTCTCCACGGTGCCCGGCCAGCACAGCCCAGCTCGCTGCTGGCTCTGGAGCTGAGCAGCTTCCAGCAAGCACGGGGCAAACGCATCTTGCCAAGAGTTAAAACACACCAGAGAGGGGAGGTGGCATCAATGTGTGCATCAAGGCCTTTGAATTCACAGCTCCCCAAGAGAGCTTAGTGGCACTCGGCTGGACAAACAGGATCCGGCTCAGACCTGTGCTCAAAGGTGGGCAACAAACCCTGCCGCAGATGCTTGGCTTGGTCTCTGCAGGCCCAGGCAGATGCCAAAGCTGCTCTTCACATGCTTGCCCTACCCCTCTGCCAAGTGCAAGGGGCCTCAAGGACTGAAGGAAACACAGGGAGTCAAAGGGAGACAGCTGCACCTACCTCACTGCGGGCTCCTGGGGAAGCAGTTTCCTTGGGAATCAAGCCCCTCTCTTCCAAGGGCACTTCCCCAGATGTGTACATTTCCTGGGGAACACCAACCCACCCCTAAGAAACACTGGCAAGGCTGAATTGCTTGTGCTCCTTGCAGCGCAGGCACTCCAGCTGGAGCTCATCTTCCTTGCCCCGAGTCTCTTTCCACGCGTCGCTTCGGGCGTGCAGCCCCTGGCGCCTCCAAGCACGAGCTGCCCGCTGCCTCTGCACGTGCCTGAGCTCCTGCCTGCGCTCAGGGCAGCAAAACCAGGCTGTTCCCAGCCAGGGAGCGGAGCCCTGCTCCCGCTGGAGGCTCTGGTGAGCCCCTTCCAGGACGCTCCGCCGTGCACGCAGCACTTCTCCTGCCCACCCAGAAGGCTCCTGGGACAGCAGGACACAAGCTGGCCGCCTCTGGGCTCAGCACACCCCAAACAGAGGGGGGGCAGGAAGATGCAGCGGCTGTTTTGCAGCCCTGCCCAAGAGAGGTGGGAAGGGTCTCCTCCCTCTGGTCTCACTTGGTTGGGTTTCTGACTGGGCCTGAGGCAGGGGCTGCCATTCCTCACTTGTGGGGAGACCAGAGCTGCCAGAACCACACTGAGCCTGCAGGCACTGCCTGCAGCCACTGGGACGGTCACACCTCTGAGGCTCAGCCACTCCCTGCTGCTGCTGCTTTTAGGCACACGCAAAGCTCACTGTTAGGCCACGACGGTCTCTGCTTCTGCCCTCTTCCTGTCCCTGCGAAGGGATGGAGCATTGCTGTGCTTTCAGGAAGCTCTCAGGGAAAATCTTCCAGCATTGCAAGCTCCTCTGCCCTCCATAGATGCATGCTATGGAATCCCTCACAGCTGCCTTCAGAGCATCCTCAAGCTAGCTCTTCTTCAACCCAGGGTCCTTGTTCCCTTCAGCATGCTCAGCATGACCTTCAACTCCATGGTGCTGTGCAACTGAAGCAGCAGGACAGGGACCTTTGCAGCCTGAGCTGCCCTTGTTCCTCTCTGCCCGTGCACAGAACACAGCGTGGAAGAGAACGGCAGCAGGGCCACGCGTGTCCCCGGGCTCAGGATTTGTGCCGCTTCAGCTCCACAGACACGTGGGTAAAGTGACAAAGCCAAACTGTTTATTAAGGGAAGGCGAAGCAAAGGGGTCAACTGGGAGGCAAAAAAGGGGATGGGCAGGGCCTGGAGGCTGGAGAGAGGGAGGCAGGCAGGGAGAGAGGGAGGGAGGGAGCTGCCATCAGGGAGGGAGATGACAGGAGCTCCTGGAGCTTCCCACAGGCTCAGCTGTAACCAGCAAGAGCTGTGCCTGGAGTTCCAGCTGGTCCCCTGTGCTCTGCAGGTGGTCTCATCTGCATTGGGAACTCGGGGCTGCCGAAGGACACGGGTTCTTCCGATCCTGCAGACGAAGTTTGGCAGCTCTTGCCTCGAACTTCTGCTGGATAAATTGGTTGATGAAGGAGGGGCACTCGAATTCCCTCAGGGCTTGAAGGGCTGGAGAAAAGAAGCACAGAGAGCCACGGTTAGAGGCCGGATTGCGAGAAGCCAGGGAAATACTCCTGCCAGGGCCATCGCAGCCGGCTCCTGCTATGGCCAGAAGGGAGCCGGAGACAAGGGCTTGGGCCGGGAGGAAGTGCCTGGCCTCGGCTCCCCCACGTGTGCCTGAAAGCTCTCCGGGCTCTGCCCCCACCGCCCCTCCGCACAGGGAGCAGAGCCCTCGGCAGCCCGGGCAGGGATTGTAGCTCCGCAGCCGGGATTTGCAGCTGCCCCCGGCGGCCCCCGCTGGCAGCCGCGCGGCTGCCCCCACTCACCCTGACTGAGGACCTGGAGCTCCTCCTTCTGCCCCATATCATGAGCACTCCGGCGACCCCTGGCAAGACAGAGCCCGTGGCGGCGCCAGGCTGCACAGCTGCCCGACACGGGCGCTGGCAGCCCTGCAGCCGCACGCCCTCCTGCCCCGGCAGGGCTCCTGCCGGGCCCCTGCCGCACGCTGCCGCCCAAGGGCACGGCTGCGGGAGGGCGGCGGCAGCGCCGAGGGCGGGCGGGGCTGCAGCGGTCCAGGCTCGACTCCCGCTGCCGGGGCAGCAGCCGGGCCGGGGGCAGGGAGGGGCGCGGCGCTGCTGGCTCACCGATCAACCTGACGGCCGCCTGTCGCAGGCGCTTCTGTGGGCTCTGCAGGAAGGGCAGTGCCCAGCGCAGGTGCTCGGCCGCTCGGCTCTGGTCCTCCAGCAGCTGCAGGGAGCACAGATGGGGAAGGCTTGGCGCGGGCTCTGCCCCTCGGCCCGGCGCTCCCTGCGCCCAGCAGCGGCCGAGCCGGCCCGCACGGCCCAGGGCAGGGAGCGGCGTGTGGGGCGCAGGCTGGCGGGCCCGGCTGCGGCGCCGGGCAGGGGCACAGCTGCCAGCCCCAGCACGGGGGGCAGGGGGCTTCTGCAGCCCGTGCCTGGGGCTCTCGGGCTGTCCTTACCAGGCACTCGGCGAACTTCATGCGCTGCTCCTTGGTCAGCAGCTCCTCCAGGTCCCTCCTCCTCCGGAAGCGGGCCGCACAAAGCAGGGCTTGGAAAGAGGCCTGGAGAGCAGCAGAGAGCCGCAGGTGGCACCCGAGCCCAGGGCACAGGACCCGCATCCCTGTGCCAAGGCCAGGGAAGGCTGGAGCCTGCCAGCTGCCAGGGCAGGAGGCAGCCAGGGATGCAGCAGCGTCCCACAAAACCTGACCTTTGCCACACTCTGGTTCTCATCGTGCCAGTGCAAGAAGAGAGGGAACAGGCTCCGGCTCACAATTCTTGTGAGAGGCTCTTCCCCCTCTTCCACTACCAGCTCCATCACTTTGCAGAAGAGTTGAATGGAGAGCAGCTGCATGTGGCTGTTGTCCTGGAGGAAAGGAAAAGACCTCAGCACCAACTACCCCAGGCCCATCAGGGCAGAGGCCCAAATGTGCACAAGGCACAACATTTCTGGGCAGCGTCCAGTGCCCGTGGCTGGGGGCACAGAGCCTTACATTCTCAAAGTGTGGCAGGAGTGGCTCAGCCAGCTTCAGGGCCGTGACGCTGGGTATCCTGAGGTCTTTCTCCTGGAGCATATGTGTGAGCACAGAGAGGATCATGCCGACCATCTCTGTGTCAGGATCTGCCAGCTGCTCCACCAGGTGTTGATAGATGCCGCGTATTCCTCCGCCCTGTGTGCAAGAGCAGGCCGTGCTGTGAAGCCGAGGACGGCCGCAGCACCAACAGCTGCTTGGGGCACTCGGGCAGCTGAAGTGGGAGGCAGGAGAGCTGGGAGCAGCTGCCTCTGATGCCAAAGGCCAGCCAAGGCCAAAGGTCTGCATTGCCCAGTCCCGCGCCGTCAGCGCGGCTTCAGCCACCGCCCCTTCTCACCAGCGAGGGCTCCTTGCTGAGCACCACGAGGCCTCTGAGCTCCAGGCGCAGCCTGTCCCTGCACTCGCTCGGCAGGTGCCTGGACACAACCGACAGCGCACTGGGACCGTGCTTGGTCAAGTCCAGACACTCGAGGACCTGAAAGGCACAGGGCAGTGCCAGGGGAGCCGGCCGGCAGGAGCCCAGAAGCGCACAGGGCCGGGCCCAGGCAGCAGCAGCAGCAGGTGCGGGCAGCGTCCCAGGTGGCTGCAGCTACGAGAGGCCAGAGAGCTGGGAGGCAGCTCAGCCAGGCAGCGCTGGCCATCATGCTCACCTCCACAAAGAAGGCCAGGGCAGGCAGATCCCAGCAGAGCTGCTTCCCAATGAGCAGGTTGAGCAGGTGCAAGGCGATGTGGGAACACAAGCGGGTCGAGCTACGGCGCATCTCCCTGGCAGGGGGAAAAAGGCAGCAAAGCCCTGAGCCAGGCAGGCAGACCTCTGCCAGGACTGACTTCCAGAGGTGTGATCTTTCTCCAGCGGCCTGCAAGGGGACGTGGGTGCCTTGGGAGGGAGCTGCTCCTGGGCACCCTCCTCTCCCAGCCTATTCCGGTCTGCTTGGTCGCCCCTCGGTGACAAGGCCCTCTCGCCCACAAGCACGGGCACTGCGTGGGGCACTCCGGGCACAGGGCACAAACGCTGGCGGCGGCAGGGAGAAGGGGGTCTCACCTGGCCAGCAGACCGACTGCATAGTGCCGGGTGTCGGCACAGAGCAGGGTGTCCCAGACCCGCTTGCGCTCCAGAGCCACCAGCTGCTTCTCAAAATCCAGGAGGCAGAGCAGAGCTTTCATGGCCTGCGCTGCAAACCTGTGTACAGAGCAAAGGCCAGGTCACGCCAGGAGCACTGGCCCTGTCCACAAGGGCATGGGAAGGACAGGGCGACTGAGACCTGTTGGGCTTCGTGGGAAGGCGGTGTTCCTCCCGACAAGCTCTCCAGAAGTGCTCAACTTCTTCTGGCATCTGCTCAGTGGTGTCGAAAACTTGGAAGAGCAGAGCCACAAACAGGTGGGCGGAATGAAGGACTAGTGCCTCGTGCCACTCGGGCATGTGGACAGTCTTCCACAGCACCACAGTTGCCTGCAAAGGAGAAAGCGCCCCGAGGCAGCAGTCAGTGCCCTGGTGTCCATGTTGCAGGGCTCGAGGGGAGATGCAGTGGGAGCAGCCAGCCTGCTCCCCCTGAGCGTGCCCCTAGCCCAGCTTTTGGCCCAGCGCCTGAGGGAACAGGGAACTGCAGGACAGGGAGAGAGCATGGAGAGCTGCTGGAGAGGTGACCTGGAGGGTGAGCAAAGGCCAGTTCCAGAAACTCACAGCCAGGGCAAAGATGGCCTCGTTATCCCCACTGTAGAAGAACATGCTGTAATGTGGCCTGTCCTCCGTCACAGACAGGAGTGCTGGAAGCACCCTCTGCACTGCGGATCCCGAGGAGCCGATGGTTCTCCACATCAGCGCAGCAGCCCTGTGGGACCAGAGCTGCGCGTCAGGACCATGCCCCGTGCAGCTGCCTGGGGCCGGGGAGCAGAGCCCCGGTGCCCTGAGGAGCAGGGGGGGGGAGAGCATGGCAGCAGTCTCAAGAAACAGAGGGGCCCCAGGGTCTTGGAGCTGTCCACCTGTCTGGCAGACCCCACTGGACAGGCTGGACAGTGGGAGGGCCCCTAGGGGCCGCTGAGCACCGAGCTCTCAAGGCAGTTGTGCTCTGTACCTGTCACAGGTTGGGGCACAGCGCAGGAGGCTCATCACCACATTAGCAGGGTGCTCTTGGGCCAGGCTCACAATGTCCCATTGCAGCCCAGTGTCCACAGTGAGACGGGACATGAGTGTTTGGTGAATGTCCCTCACCATGGCTGGCACCTAGAGGAGGCGTGGGGAATGACTGGAGTGCTGTGCAAGGAGGGAGCAAGTTGCCCAGCTTCTCCCAAGAAGTTCTTGCCTTCCCACCCCACTCTGCTAGCCTCAATGGCTGGGGCGGCCCAGCAGACGTGGCTTGAAGGGCCACACGATGCTGGAAGGCCTTCAGCCCTGGCCCCAGGCTGCTTACCTGCTGCTGGGAAGAAAAGAAATCCTGAGAGGGAGCAGGAACCGCAGTGCAAGTGGGCCTGGGGATGGTCTTGGAGAGGACCCACGTGCTTTGCGTCCTTGCGTCCTCACTCAGGGCCGTGACAGCCTCCGGCCTGGCCTCAGCCATTGCCCTGACAGGGTCTGCTGCACGCTGAGGGGAGGCCGAGCTGACATCAGGCTCTGCCTGCAGCTCGGCCGTGGCCTGGGTTGCTGTGGCGCTGGTGTTTCTGCGCCGAAGGCGCAGCAACCTCCGCAGTATCTGCAGCAGAAGGAAGGGCGGGAAGAGAGGGACATTCCGTGGCCTGCTCCAAGCGCAGCGCCAGGCCGAGCAGTGCCAGCAGGCCCGGCCCAGGTGGGGATGGCCGCAGGTACCTGTGCTGCTCGTTGGAAGCATCCGCCAGTGGGGTCCTGCTCTGGTGTCCCATCCTTGCCCGCACCTGGCAAAGAGCGAGCGCAGCCAGAGCTGAGGGGCTGCGGGAGGGGCCGGAGAACACGGCCCAGCCCTGCGCTGCCCGGGCAGGGCCGGCCCCCGGGTGGCCAGGGGACGCAGCACGGCCAGCGGAGGGCAGCCCCAGCCCCTCTTCCGTCCTGTCTGCAGGCACGTCCACAGGGGCAGGGACGGGATGGGGCTAGGCCGGCCACAGGCACCAGCCCTGCGGCCTGGCTGTGCCACTCACCATCCTGCCGTGGCTGCAACTGCTCCGGCTCTGCAGGCTGCTGTGCTGGGGAGGCTGCAGGGCCTTTCTTTTTCTTCCCCCGAAGCACCTTGAAGAGGCTGCACACTCTGCCTGCCATCCCGCTTGCTGACACCTTTGTGCCGATGCCTGGGCAAAGGGTCTGAATCAGCAAGCGCCTGGCAGGTGCCTGTGACAGAGAAGCCTCAGGAAGGCTACAGGACAGCACGTCCTGCACTCTGACCTCAAGGGCTCCTGCCATAAGAACAGGAGACTCCTTGTGAGCAGTGGAAGGCACTGAGTCCTATGGCCTGGCCACGAGGGCACTGGCCACAGGGACGGCAGATACCTTGGGAAAGCTGCGAGTCAGGAAGTCCCACAGTCTGGCCACAAGGCCAGCCGCAGGAGCAACGCTTTGGAAAAGCGTGGGTCAGCGACGAAAGAGCTGGCTGTGTGGGGCTCCTCACAGCACAGCTCTGGCACGTCCTGTCCCGTCACGTGCACAGAGCACTGTGGCGTTGCCTCGTCACCACCAGCACCCATGTCACCACGTGTCACAAAGGGTCCTGTTCCATGCCATTCCATGGTCACCGTGCTGCGTCGTGTCAGTAAGGTCCCTTGGAAACGCTGCCAAGTGCTCTGGGGCCACCCCCACCCCGCCCAAAATGCCTCTGATTGGAAGGATTCCATTGCCCCAAGTGTCTAAGACAGCCCGGGACACACCAAGCCCGGCCAAGTGCTCAGGGAAGGACTCTCCACGGTGCCCGGCCAGCACAGCCCAGCTCGCTGCTGGCTCTGGAGCTGAGCAGCTTCCAGCAAGCACGGGGCAAACGCATCTTGCCAAGAGTTAAAACACACCAGAGAGGGGAGGTGGCATCAATGTGTGCATCAAGGCCTTTGAATTCACAGCTCCCCAAGAGAGCTTAGTGGCACTCGGCTGGACAAACAGGATCCGGCTCAGACCTGTGCTCAAAGGTGGGCAACAAACCCTGCCGCAGATGCTTGGCTTGGTCTCTGCAGGCCCAGGCAGATGCCAAAGCTGCTCTTCACATGCTTGCCCTACCCCTCTGCCAAGTGCAAGGGGCCTCAAGGACTGAAGGAAACACAGGGAGTCAAAGGGAGACAGCTGCACCTACCTCACTGCGGGCTCCTGGGGAAGCAGTTTCCTTGGGAATCAAGCCCCTCTCTTCCAAGGGCACTTCCCCAGATGTGTACATTTCCTGGGGAACACCAACCCACCCCTAAGAAACACTGGCAAGGCTGAATTGCTTGTGCTCCTTGCAGCGCAGGCACTCCAGCTGGAGCTCATCTTCCTTGCCCCGAGTCTCTTTCCACGCGTCGCTTCGGGCGTGCAGCCCCTGGCGCCTCCAAGCACGAGCTGCCCGCTGCCTCTGCACGTGCCTGAGCTCCTGCCTGCGCTCAGGGCAGCAAAACCAGGCTGTTCCCAGCCAGGGAGCGGAGCCCTGCTCCCGCTGGAGGCTCTGGTGAGCCCCTTCCAGGACGCTCCGCCGTGCACGCAGCACTTCTCCTGCCCACCCAGAAGGCTCCTGGGACAGCAGGACACAAGCTGGCCGCCTCTGGGCTCAGCACACCCCAAACAGAGGGGGGGCAGGAAGATGCAGCGGCTGTTTTGCAGCCCTGCCCAAGAGAGGTGGGAAGGGTCTCCTCCCTCTGGTCTCACTTGGTTGGGTTTCTGACTGGGCCTGAGGCAGGGGCTGCCATTCCTCACTTGTGGGGAGACCAGAGCTGCCAGAACCACACTGAGCCTGCAGGCACTGCCTGCAGCCACTGGGACGGTCACACCTCTGAGGCTCAGCCACTCCCTGCTGCTGCTGCTTTTAGGCACACGCAAAGCTCACTGTTAGGCCACGACGGTCTCTGCTTCTGCCCTCTTCCTGTCCCTGCGAAGGGATGGAGCATTGCTGTGCTTTCAGGAAGCTCTCAGGGAAAATCTTCCAGCATTGCAAGCTCCTCTGCCCTCCATAGATGCATGCTATGGAATCCCTCACAGCTGCCTTCAGAGCATCCTCAAGCTAGCTCTTCTTCAACCCAGGGTCCTTGTTCCCTTCAGCATGCTCAGCATGACCTTCAACTCCATGGTGCTGTGCAACTGAAGCAGCAGGACAGGGACCTTTGCAGCCTGAGCTGCCCTTGTTCCTCTCTGCCCGTGCACAGAACACAGCGTGGAAGAGAACGGCAGCAGGGCCACGCGTGTCCCCGGGCTCAGGATTTGTGCCGCTTCAGCTCCACAGACACGTGGGTAAAGTGACAAAGCCAAACTGTTTATTAAGGGAAGGCGAAGCAAAGGGGTCAACTGGGAGGCAAAAAAGGGGATGGGCAGGGCCTGGAGGCTGGAGAGAGGGAGGCAGGCAGGGAGAGAGGGAGGGAGGGAGCTGCCATCAGGGAGGGAGATGACAGGAGCTCCTGGAGCTTCCCACAGGCTCAGCTGTAACCAGCAAGAGCTGTGCCTGGAGTTCCAGCTGGTCCCCTGTGCTCTGCAGGTGGTCTCATCTGCATTGGGAACTCGGGGCTGCCGAAGGACACGGGTTCTTCCGATCCTGCAGACGAAGTTTGGCAGCTCTTGCCTCGAACTTCTGCTGGATAAATTGGTTGATGAAGGAGGGGCACTCGAATTCCCTCAGGGCTTGAAGGGCTGGAGAAAAGAAGCACAGAGAGCCACGGTTAGAGGCCGGATTGCGAGAAGCCAGGGAAATACTCCTGCCAGGGCCATCGCAGCCGGCTCCTGCTATGGCCAGAAGGGAGCCGGAGACAAGGGCTTGGGCCGGGAGGAAGTGCCTGGCCTCGGCTCGCCCACGTGTGCCTGAAAGCTCTCCGGGCTCTGCCCCCACCGCCCCTCCGCACAGGGAGCAGAGCCCTCGGCAGCCCGGGCAGGGATTGTAGCTCCGCAGCCGGGATTTGCAGCTGCCCCCGGCGGCCCCCGCTGGCAGCCGCGCGGCTGCCCCCACTCACCCTGACTGAGGACCTGGAGCTCCTCCTTCTGCCCCATATCATGAGCACTCCGGCGACCCCTGGCAAGACAGAGCCCGTGGCGGCGCCAGGCTGCACAGCTGCCCGACACGGGCGCTGGCAGCCCTGCAGCCGCACGCCCTCCTGCCCCGGCAGGGCTCCTGCCGGGCCCCTGCCGCACGCTGCCGCCCAAGGGCACGGCTGCGGGAGGGCGGCGGCAGCGCCGAGGGCGGGCGGGGCTGCAGCGGTCCAGGCTCGACTCCCGCTGCCGGGGCAGCAGCCGGGCCGGGGGCAGGGAGGGGCGCGGCGCTGCTGGCTCACCGATCAACCTGACGGCCGCCTGTCGCAGGCGCTTCTGTGGGCTCTGCAGGAAGGGCAGTGCCCAGCGCAGGTGCTCGGCCGCTCGGCTCTGGTCCTCCAGCAGCTGCAGGGAGCACAGATGGGGAAGGCTTGGCGCGGGCTCTGCCCCTCGGCCCGGCGCTCCCTGCGCCCAGCAGCGGCCGAGCCGGCCCGCACGGCCCAGGGCAGGGAGCGGCGTGTGGGGCGCAGGCTGGCGGGCCCGGCTGCGGCGCCGGGCAGGGGCACAGCTGCCAGCCCCAGCACGGGGGGCAGGGGGCTTCTGCAGCCCGTGCCTGGGGCTCTCGGGCTGTCCTTACCAGGCACTCGGCGAACTTCATGCGCTGCTCCTTGGTCAGCAGCTCCTCCAGGTCCCTCCTCCTCCGGAAGCGGGCCGCACAAAGCAGGGCTTGGAAAGAGGCCTGGAGAGCAGCAGAGAGCCGCAGGTGGCACCCGAGCCCAGGGCACAGGACCCGCATCCCTGTGCCAAGGCCAGGGAAGGCTGGAGCCTGCCAGCTGCCAGGGCAGGAGGCAGCCAGGGATGCAGCAGCGTCCCACAAAACCTGACCTTTGCCACACTCTGGTTCTCATCGTGCCAGTGCAAGAAGAGAGGGAACAGGCTCCGGCTCACAATTCTTGTGAGAGGCTCTTCCCCCTCTTCCACTACCAGCTCCATCACTTTGCAGAAGAGTTGAATGGAGAGCAGCTGCACGTGGCTGTTGTCCTGGAGGAAAGGAAAAGACCTCAGCACCAACTACCCCAGGCCCATCAGGGCAGAGGCCCAAACGTGCACAAGGCACAACATTTCTGGGCAGCGTCCAGTGCCCGTGGCTGGGGGCACAGAGCCTTACATTCTCAAAGTGTGGCAGGAGTGGCTCAGCCAGCTTCAGGGCCGTGACGCTGGGTATCCTGAGGTCTTTCTCCTGGAGCATATGTGTGAGCACAGAGAGGATCATGCCGACCATCTCTGTGTCAGGATCTGCCAGCTGCTCCACCAGGTGTTGATAGATGCCGCGTATTCCTCCGCCCTGTGTGCAAGAGCAGGCCGTGCTGTGAAGCCGAGGACGGCCGCAGCACCAACAGCTGCTTGGGGCACTCGGGCAGCTGAAGTGGGAGGCAGGAGAGCTGGGAGCAGCTGCCTCTGATGCCAAAGGCCAGCCAAGGCCAAAGGTCTGCATTGCCCAGTCCCGCGCCGTCAGCGCGGCTTCAGCCACCGCCCCTTCTCACCAGCGAGGGCTCCTTGCTGAGCACCACGAGGCCTCTGAGCTCCAGGCGCAGCCTGTCCCTGCACTCGCTCGGCAGGTGCCTGGACACAACCGACAGCGCACTGGGACCGTGCTTGGTCAAGTCCAGACACTCGAGGACCTGAAAGGCACAGGGCAGTGCCAGGGGAGCCGGCCGGCAGGAGCCCAGAAGCGCACAGGGCCGGGCCCAGGCAGCAGCAGCAGCAGGTGCGGGCAGCGTCCCAGGTGGCTGCAGCTACGAGAGGCCAGAGAGCTGGGAGGCAGCTCAGCCAGGCAGCGCTGGCCATCATGCTCACCTCCACAAAGAAGGCCAGGGCAGGCAGATCCCAGCAGAGCTGCTTCCCAATGAGCAGGTTGAGCAGGTGCAAGGCGATGTGGGAACACAAGCGGGTCGAGCTACGGCGCATCTCCCTGGCAGGGGGAAAAAGGCAGCAAAGCCCTGAGCCAGGCAGGCAGACCTCTGCCAGGACTGACTCCCAGAGGTGTGATCTTTCTCCAGCGGCCTGCAAGGGGACGTGGGTGCCTTGGGAGGGAGCTGCTCCTGGGCACCCTCCTCTCCCAGCCTATTCCGGTCTGCTTGGTCGCCCCTCGGTGACAAGGCCCTCTCGCCCACAAGCACGGGCACTGCGTGGGGCACTCCGGGCACAGGGCACAAACGCTGGCGGCGGCAGGGAGAAGGGGTTCTCACCTGGCCAGCAGACCGACTGCATAGTGCCGGGTGTCGGCACAGAGCAGGGTGTCCCAGACCCGCTTGCGCTCCAGAGCCACCAGCTGCTTCTCAAAATCCAGGAGGCAGAGCAGAGCTTTCATGGCCTGCGCTGCAAACCTGTGTACAGAGCAAAGGCCAGGACACGCCAGGAGCACTGGCCCTGTCCACAAGGGCATGGGAAGGACAGGGCGACTGAGACCTGTTGGGCTTCGTGGGAAGGCGGTGTTCCTCCCGACAAGCTCTCCAGAAGTGCTCAACTTCTTCTGGCATCTGCTCAGTGGTGTCGAAAACTTGGAAGAGCAGAGCCACAAACAGGCGGGCGGAATGAAGGACTAGTGCCTCGTGCCACTCGGGCATGTGGACAGTCTTCCACAGCACCACAGTTGCCTGCAAAGGAGAAAGCGCCCCGAGGCAGCAGTCAGTGCCCTGGTGTCCATGTTGCAGGGCTCGAGGGGAGATGCAGTGGGAGCAGCCAGCCTGCTCCCCCTGAGCGTGCCCCTAGCCCAGCTTTTGGCCCAGCGCCTGAGGGAACAGGGAACTGCAGGACAGGGAGAGAGCATGGAGAGCTGCTGGAGAGGTGACCTGGAGGGTGAGCAAAGGCCAGTTCCAGAAACTCACAGCCAGGGCAAAGATGGCCTCGTTATCCCCACTGTAGAAGAACATGCTGTAATGTGGCCTGTCCTCCGTCACAGACAGGAGTACTGGAAGCACCCTCTGCACTGCGGATCCCGAGGAGCCGATGGTTCTCCACATCAGCGCAGCAGCCCTGTGGGACCAGAGCTGCGCGTCAGGACCATGCCCCCGTGCAGCTGCCTGGGGCCGGGGAGCAGAGCCCCGGTGCCCTGAGGAGCAGGGGGGGGGAGAGCATGGCAGCAGTCTCAAGAAACAGAGGGGCCCCAGGGTCTTGGAGCTGTCCACCTGTCTGGCAGACCCCACTGGACAGGCTGGACAGTGGGAGGGCCCCTAGGGGCCGCTGAGCACCGAGCTCTCAAGGCAGTTGTGCTCTGTACCTGTCACAGGTTGGGGCACAGCGCAGGAGGCTCATCACCACATTAGCATGGTGCTCTTGGGCCAGGCTCACAATGTCCCATTGCAGCCCAGTGTCCACAGTGAGACGGGACATGAGTGTTTGGTGAATGTCCCTCACCATGGCTGGCACCTAGAGGAGGCGTGGGGAATGACTGGAGTGCTGTGCAAGGAGGGAGCAAGTTGCCCAGCTTCTCCCAAGAAGTGCTTGCCTTCCCACCCCACTCTGCTAGCCTCAATGGCTGGGGCGGCCCAGCAGACGTGGCTTGAAGGGCCACACGATGCTGGAAGGCCTTCAGCCCTGGCCCCAGGCTGCTTACCTGCTGCTGGGAAGAAAAGAAATCCTGAGAGGGAGCAGGAACCGCAGTGCAAGTGGGCCTGGGGATGGTCTTGGAGAGGACCCACGTGCTTTGCGTCCTTGCGTCCTCACTCAGGGCCGTGACAGCCTCCGGCCTGGCCTCAGCCATTGCCCTGACAGGGTCTGCTGCACGCTGAGGGGAGGCCGAGCTGACATCAGGCTCTGCCTGCAGCTCGGCCGTGGCCTGGGTTGCTGTGGCGCTGGTGTTTCTGCGCCGAAGGCGCAGCAACCTCCGCAGTATCTGCAGCAGAAGGAAGGGCGGGAAGAGAGGGACGTTCCGTGGCCTGCTCCAAGCGCAGCGCCAGGCCGAGCAGTGCCAGCAGGCCCGGCCCAGGTGGGGATGGCCGCAGGTACCTGTGCTGCTCGTTGGAAGCATCCGCCAGTGGGGTCCTGCTCTGGTGTCCCATCTTTGCCCGCACCTGGCAAAGAGCGAGCGCAGCCAGAGCTGAGGGGCTGCGGGAGGGGCCGGAGAACACGGCCCAGCCCTGCGCTGCCCAGGCAGGGCCGGCCCCCGGGTGGCCAGGGGACGCAGCACGGCCAGCGGAGGGCAGCCCCAGCCCCTCTTCTGTCCTGTCTGCAGGCACGTCCACAGGGGCAGGGACGGGATGGGGCTAGGCCGGCCACAGGCACCAGCCCTGCGGCCTGGCTGTGCCACTCACCATCCTGCCGTGGCTGCAACTGCTCCGGCTCTGCAGGCTGCTGTGCTGGGGAGGCTGCAGGGCCTTTCTTTTTCTTCCCCCGAAGCACCTTGAAGAGGCTGCGCACTCTGCCTGCCATCCCGCTTGCTGACACCTTTGTGCCGATGCCTGGGCAAAGGGTCTGAATCAGCAAGCGCCTGGCAGGTGCCTGTGACAGAGAAGCCTCAGGAAGGCTACAGGACAGCACGTCCTGCACTCTGACCTCAAGGGCTCCTGCCATAAGAACAGGAGACTCCTTGTGAGCAGTGGAAGGCACTGAGTCCTATGGCCTGGCCACGAGGGCACTGGCCACAGGGACAGCAGATACCTTGGGAAAGCTGCGAGTCAGGAAGTCCCACAGTCTGGCCACAAGGCCAGCCGCAGGAGCAACGCTTTGGAAAAGCGTGGGTCAGCGACGAAAGAGCTGGCTGTGTGGGGCTCCTCACAGCACAGCTCTGGCACGTCCTGTCCCGTCACGTGCACAGAGCACTGTGGCGTTGCCTCGTCACCACCAGCACCCATGTCACCACGTGTCACAAAGGGTCCTGTTCCATGCCATTCCATGGTCACCGTGCTGCGTCGTGTCAGTAAGGTCCCTTGGAAACGCTGCCAAGTGCTCTGGGGCCACCCCCACCCCGCCCAAAATGCCTCTGATTGGAAGGATTCCATTGCCCCAAGTGTCTAAGACAGCCCGGGACACACCAAGCCCGGCCAAGTGCTCAGGGAAGGACTCTCCACGGTGCCCGGCCAGCACAGCCCAGCTCGCTGCTGGCTCTGGAGCTGAGCAGCTTCCAGCAAGCACGGGGCAAACGCATCTTGCCAAGAGTTAAAACACACCAGAGAGGGGAGGTGGCATCAATGTGTGCATCAAGGCCTTTGAATTCACAGCTCCCCAAGAGAGCTTAGTGGCACTCGGCTGGACAAACAGGATCCGGCTCAGACCTGTGCTCAAAGGTGGGCAACAAACCCTGCCGCAGATGCTTGGCTTGGTCTCTGCAGGCCCAGGCAGATGCCAAAGCTGCTCTTCACATGCTTGCCCTACCCCTCTGCCAAGTGCAAGGGGCCTCAAGGACTGAAGGAAACACAGGGAGTCAAAGGGAGACAGCTGCACCTACCTCACTGCAGGCTCCTGGAGAAGCAGTTTCCTTGGGAATCAAGCCCCTCTCTTCCAAGGGCACTTCCCCAGATGTGTACATTTCCTGGGGAACACCAACCCACCCCTAAGAAACACTGGCAAGGCTGAATTGCTTGTGCTCCTTGCAGCGCAGGCACTCCAGCTGGAGCTCATCTTCCTTGCCCCGAGTCTCTTTCCACGCGTCGCTTCGGGCGTGCAGCCCCTGGCGCCTCCAAGCACGAGCTGCCCGCTGCCTCTGCACGTGCCTGAGCTCCTGCCTGCGCTCAGGGCAGCAAAACCAGGCTGTTCCCAGCCAGGGAGCGGAGCCCTGCTCCCGCTGGAGGCTCTGGTGAGCCCCTTCCAGGACGCTCCACCGTGCACGCAGCACTTCTCCTGCCCACCCAGAAGGCTCCTGGGACAGCAGGACACAAGCTGGCCGCCTCTGGGCTCAGCACACCCCAAACAGAGGGGGGCAGGAAGATGCAGCGGCTGTTTTGCAGCCCTGCCCAAGAGAGGTGGGAAGGGTCTCCTCCCTCTGGTCTCACTTGGTTGGGTTTCTGACTGGGCCTGAGGCAGGGGCTGCCATTCCTCACTTGTGGGGAGACCAGAGCTGCCAGAACCACACTGAGCCTGCAGGCACTGCCTGCAGCCACTGGGACGGTCACACCTCTGAGGCTCAGCCACTCCCTGCTGCTGCTGCTTTTAGGCACACGCAAAGCTCACTGTTAGGCCACGACGGTCTCTGCTTCTGCCCTCTTCCTGTCCCTGCGAAGGGATGGAGCATTGCTGTGCTTTCAGGAAGCTCTCAGGGAAAATCTTCCAGCATTGCAAGCTCCTCTGCCCTCCATAGATGCATGCTATGGAATCCCTCACAGCTGCCTTCAGAGCATCCTCAAGCTAGCTCTTCTTCAACCCAGGGTCCTTGTTCCCTTCAGCATGCTCAGCATGACCTTCAACTCCATGGTGCTGTGCAACTGAAGCAGCAGGACAGGGACCTTTGCAGCCTGAGCTGCCCTTGTTCCTCTCTGCCCGTGCACAGAACACAGCGTGGAAGAGAACGGCAGCAGGGCCACGCGTGTCCCCGGGCTCAGGATTTGTGCCGCTTCAGCTCCACAGACACGTGGGTAAAGTGACAAAGCCAAACTGTTTATTAAGGGAAGGCGAAGCAAAGGGGTCAACTGGGAGGCAAAAAAGGGGATGGGCAGGGCCTGGAGGCTGGAGAGAGGGAGGCAGGCAGGGAGAGAGGGAGGGAGGGAGCTGCCATCAGGGAGGGAGATGACAGGAGCTCCTGGAGCTTCCCACAGGCTCAGCTGTAACCAGCAAGAGCTGTGCCTGGAGTTCCAGCTGGTCCCCTGTGCTCTGCAGGTGGTCTCATCTGCATTGGGAACTCGGGGCTGCCGAAGGACACGGGTTCTTCCGATCCTGCAGACGAAGTTTGGCAGCTCTTGCCTCGAACTTCCGCTGGATAAATTGGTTGATGAAGGAGGGGCACTCGAATTCCCTCAGGGCTTGAAGGGCTGGAGAAAAGAAGCACAGAGAGCCACGGTTAGAGGCCGGATTGCGAGAAGCCAGGGAAATACTCCTGCCAGGGCCATCGCAGCCGGCTCCTGCTATGGCCAGAAGGGAGCCGGAGACAAGGGCTTGGGCCGGGAGGAAGTGCCTGGCCTCGGCTCCCCCACGTGTGCCTGAAAGCTCTCCGGGCTCTGCCCCCACCGCCCCTCCGCACAGGGAGCAGAGCCCTCGGCAGCCCGGGCAGGGATTGTAGCTCCGCAGCCGGGATTTGCAGCTGCCCCCGGCGGCCCCCGCTGGCAGCCGCGCGGCTGCCCCCACTCACCCTGACTGAGGACCTGGAGCTCCTCCTTCTGCCCCATCATGAGCACTCCGGCAACCCCTGGCAAGACAGAGCCCGTGGCGGCGCCAGGCTGCACAGCTGCCCGACACGGGCGCTGGCAGCCCTGCAGCCGCACGCCCTCCTGCCCCGGCAGGGCTCCTGCCGGGCCCCTGCCGCACGCTGCCGCCCAAGGGCACGGCTGCGGGAGGGCGGCGGCAGCGCCGAGGGCGGGCGGGGCTGCAGCGGTCCAGGCTCGGCTCCCGCTGCCGGGGCAGCAGCCGGGCCGGGGGCAGGGACGGGTGCGGCGCTGCTGGCTCACCGATCAACCTGACGGCCGCCTGTCGCAGGCGCTTCTGTGGGCTCTGCAGGAAGGGCAGTGCCCAGCGCAGGTGCTCAGCCGCTCGGCTCTGGTCCTCCAGCAGCTGCAGGGAGCACAGACGGGGAAGGCTTGGCGCGGGCTCTGCCCCTCGGCCCGGCGCTCCCTGCGCCCAGCAGCGGCCGAGCCGGCCCGCACGGCCCAGGGCAGGGAGCGGCGTGTGGGGCGCAGGCTGGCGGGCCCGGCTGCGGCGCCGGGCAGGGGCACAGCTGCCAGCCCCAGCACGGGGGGCAGGGGGCTTCTGCAGCCCGTGCCTGGGGCTCTCGGGCTGTCCTTACCAGGCACTCGGCGAACTTCATGCGCTGCTCCTTGGTCAGCAGCTCCTCCAGGTCCCTCCTCCTCCGGAAGCGGGCCGCACAAAGCAGGGCTTGGAAAGAGGCCTGGAGAGCAGCAGAGAGCCGCAGGTGGCACCCGAGCCCAGGGCACAGGACCCGCATCCCTGTGCCAAGGCCAGGGAAGGCTGGAGCCTGCCAGCTGCCAGGGCAGGAGGCAGCCAGGGATGCAGCAGCGTCCCACAAAACCTGACCTTTGCCACACTCTGGTTCTCATCGTGCCAGTGCAAGAAGAGAGGGAACAGGCTCCGGCTCACAATTCTTGTGAGAGGCTCTTCCCCCTCTTCCACTACCAGCTCCATCACTTTGCAGAAGAGTTGAATGGAGAGCAGCTGCACGTGGCTGTTGTCCTGGAGGAAAGGAAAAGACCTCAGCACCAACTACCCCAGGCCCATCAGGGCAGAGGCCCAAATGTGCACAAGGCACAACATTTCTGGGCAGCGTCCAGTGCCCGTGGCTGGAGGCACAGAGCCTTACATTCTCAAAGTGTGGCAGGAGTGGCTCAGCCAGCTTCAGGGCCGTGACGCTGGGTATCTTGAGGTCTTTCTCCTGGAGCATATGTGTGAGCACAGAGAGGATCATGCCGACCATCTCTGCGTCAGGATCTGCCAGCTGCTCCACCAGGTGTTGATAGATGCCGCGTATTCCTCCGCCCTGTGTGCAAGAGCAGGCCGTGCTGTGAAGCCGAGGACGGCCGCAGCACCAACAGCTGCTTGGGGCACTCGGGCAGCTGAAGTGGGAGGCAGGAGAGCTGGGAGCAGCTGCCTCTGATGCCAAAGGCCAGCCAAGGCCAAAGGTCTGCATTGCCCAGTCCCGCGCCGTCAGCGCGGCTTCAGCCACCGCCCCTTCTCACCAGCGAGGGCTCCTTGCTGAGCACCACGAGGCCTCTGAGCTCCAGGCGCAGCCTGTCCCTGCACTCACTCGGCAGGTGCCTGGACACAACCGACAGCGCACTGGGACCGTGCTTGGTCAAGTCCAGACACTCGAGGACCTGAAAGGCACAGGGCAGTGCCAGGGGAGCCGGCCGGCAGGAGCCCAGAAGCGCACAGGGCCGGGCCCAGGCAGCAGCAGCAGCAGGTGCGGGCAGCGTCCCAGGTGGCTGCAGCTACGAGAGGCCAGAGAGCTGGGAGGCAGCTCAGCCAGGCAGCGCTGGCCATCATGCTCACCTCCACAAAGAAGGCCAGGGCAGGCAGATCCCAGCAGAGCTGCTTCCCAATGAGCAGGTTGAGCAGGTGCAAGGCGATGTGGGAACACAAGCGGGTCGAGCTACGGCGCATCTCCCTGGCAGGGGGAAAAAGGCAACAAAGCCCTGAGCCAGGCAGGCAGACCTCTGCCAGGACTGACTCCCAGAGGTGTGATCTTTCTCCAGCGGCCTGCAAGGGGACGTGGGTGCCTTGGGAGGGAGCTGCTCCTGGGCACCCTCCTCTCCCAGCCTATTCCAGTCTGCTTGGTCGCCCCTCGGTGACAAGGCCCTCTCGCCCACAAGCACGGGCACTGCGTGGGGCACTCCGGGCACAGGGCACAAACGCTGGCGGCGTCAGGGAGAAGGGGTTCTCACCTGGCCAGCAGACCGACTGCATAGTGCCGGGTGTCGGCACAGAGCAGGGTGTCCCAGACCCGCTTGCGCTCCAGAGCCACCAGCTGCTTCTCAAAATCCAGGAGGCAGAGCAGAGCTTTCATGGCCTGCGCTGCAAACCTGTGTACAGAGCAAAGGCCAGGTCACGCCAGGAGCACTGGCCCTGTCCACAAGGGCATGGGAAGGACAGGGCGACTGAGACCTGTTGGGCTTCGTGGGAAATCGGTGTTCCTCCCGACAAGCTCTCCAGAAGTGCTCAACTTCTTCTGGCATCTGCTCAGTGGTGTCGAAAACTTGGAAGAGCAGAGCCACAAACAGGCGGGCGGAATGAAGGACTAGTGCCTCGTGCCACTCGGGCATGTGGACAGTCTTCCACAGCACCACAGTTGCCTGCAAAGGAGAAAGCGCCCCGAGGCAGCAGTCAGTGCCCTGGTGTCCATGTTGCAGGGCTCGAGGGGAGATGCAGTGGGAGCAGCCAGCCTGCTCCCCCTGAGCGTGCCCCTAGCCCAGCTTTTGGCCCAGCGCCTGAGGGAACAGGGAACTGCAGGACAGGGAGAGAGCATGGAGAGCTGCTGGAGAGGTGACCTGGAGGGTGAGCAAAGGCCAGTTCCAGAAACTCACAGCCAGGGCAAAGATGGCCTCGTTATCCCCACTGTAGAAGAACATGCTGTAATGTGGCCTGTCCTCCGTCACAGACAGGAGTGCTGGAAGCACCCTCTGCACTGCGGATCCCGAGGAGCCGATGGTTCTCCACATCAGCGCAGCAGCCCTGTGGGACCAGAGCTGCGCGTCAGGACCATGCCCCCGTGCAGCTGCCTGGGGCCGGGGAGCAGAGCCCCGGTGCCCTGAGGAGCAGGGGGGGGGAGAGCATGGCAGCAGTCTCAAGAAACAGAGGGGCCCCAGGGTCTTGGAGCTGTCCACCTGTCTGGCAGACCCCACTGGACAGGCTGGACAGTGGGAGGGCCCCTAGGGGCCGCTGAGCACCGAGCTCTCAAGGCAGTTGTGCTCTGTACCTGTCACAGGTTGGGGCACAGCGCAGGAGGCTCATCACCACATTAGCAGGGTGCTCTTGGGCCAGGCTCACAATGTCCCATTGCAGCCCAGTGTCCACAGTGAGACGGGACATGAGTGTTTGGTGAATGTCCCTCACCATGGCTGGCACCTAGAGGAGGCGTGGGGAATGACTGGAGTGCTGTGCAAGGAGGGAGCAAGTTGCCCAGCTTCTCCCAAGAAGTGCTTGCCTTCCCACCCCACTCTGCTAGCCTCAATGGCTGGGGCGGCCCAGCAGACGTGGCTTGAAGGGCCACACGATGCTGGAAGGCCTTCAGCCCTGGCCCCAGGCTGCTTACCTGCTGCTGGGAAGAAAAGAAATCCTGAGAGGGAGCAGGAACCGCAGTGCAAGTGGGCCTGGGGATGGTCTTGGAGAGGACCCACGTGCTTTGCGTCCTTGCGTCCTCACTCAGGGCCGTGACAGCCTCCGGCCTGGCCTCAGCCATTGCCCTGACAGGGTCTGCTGCACGCTGAGGGGAGGCCGAGCTGACATCAGGCTCTGCCTGCAGCTCGGCCGTGGCCTGGGTTGCTGTGGCGCTGGTGTTTCTGCGCCGAAGGCGCAGCAACCTCCGCAGTATCTGCAGCAGAAGGAAGGGCGGGAAGAGAGGGACGTTCCGTGGCCTGCTCCAAGCGCAGCGCCAGGCCGAGCAGTGCCAGCAGGCCCGGCCCAGGTGGGGATGGCCGCAGGTACCTGCGCTGCTCGGTGGAAGCATCCGCCAGTGGGGTCCTGCTCTGGTGTCCCATCCTTGCCCGCACCTGGCAAAGAGCGAGCGCAGCCAGAGCTGAGGGGCTGCGGGAGGGGCCGGAGAACACGGCCCAGCCCTGCGCTGCCCGGGCAGGGCCGGCCCCCGGGTGGCCAGGGGACGCAGCACGGCCAGCGGAGGGCAGCCCCAGCCCCTCTTCCGTCCTGTCTGCAGGCACGTCCACAGGGGCAGGGACGGGATGGGGCTAGGCCGGCCACATGCACCAGCCCTGCGGCCTGGCTGTGCCACTCACCATCCTGCCGTGGCTGCAACTGCTCCGGCTCTGCAGGCTGCTGTGCTGGGGAGGCTGCAGGGCCTTTCTTTTTCTTCCCCCGAAGCACCTTGAAGAGGCTGCGCACTCTGCCTGCCATCCCGCTTGCTGACACCTTTGTGCCGATGCCTGGGCAAAGGGTCTGAATCAGTAAGCGCCTGGCAGGTGCCTGTGACAGAGAAGCCTCAGGAAGGCTACAGGACAGCACGTCCTGCACTCTGACCTCAAGGGCTCCTGCCATAAGAACAGGAGACTCCTTGTGAGCAGTGGAAGGCACTGAGTCCTATGGCCTGGCCACGAGGGCACTGGCCACAGGGACGGCAGATACCTTGGGAAAGCTGCGAGTCAGGAAGTCCCACAGTCTGGCCACAAGGCCAGCCGCAGGAGCAACGCTTTGGAAAAGCGTGGGTCAGCGACGAAAGAGCTGGCTGTGTGGGGCTCCTCACAGCACAGCTCTGGCACGTCCTGTCCCGTCACGTGCACAGAGCACTGTGGCGTTGCCTCGTCACCACCAGCACCCATGTCACCACGTGTCACAAAGGGTCCTGTTCCATGCCATTCCATGGTCACCGTGCTGCGTCGTGTCAGCAAGGTCCCTTGGAAACGCTGCCAAGTGCTCTGGGGCCACCCCCACCCCGCCCAAAATGCCTCTGATTGGAAGGATTCCATTGCCCCAAGTGTCTAAGACAGCCCGGGACACACCAAGCCCGGCCAAGTGCTCAGGGAAGGACTCTCCACGGTGCCCGGCCAGCACAGCCCAGCTCGCTGCTGGCTCTGGAGCTGAGCAGCTTCCAGCAAGCACGGGGCAAACGCATCTTGCCAAGAGTTAAAACACACCAGAGAGGGGAGGTGGCATCAATGTGTGCATCAAGGCCTTTGAATTCACAGCTCCCCAAGAGAGCTTAGTGGCACTCGGCTGGACAAACAGGATCCGGCTCAGACCTGTGCTCAAAGGTGGGCAACAAACCCTGCCGCAGATGCTTGGCTTGGTCTCTGCAGGCCCAGGCAGATGCCAAAGCTGCTCTTCACATGCTTGCCCTACCCCTCTGCCAAGTGCAAGGGGCCTCAAGGACTGAAGGAAACACAGGGAGTCAAAGGGAGACAGCTGCACCTACCTCACTGCGGGCTCCTGGGGAAGCAGTTTCCTTGGGAATCAAGCCCCTCTCTTCCAAGGGCACTTCCCCAGATGTGTACATTTCCTGGGGAACACCAACCCACCCCTAAGAAACACTGGCAAGGCTGAATTGCTTGTGCTCCTTGCAGCGCAGGCACTCCAGCTGGAGCTCATCTTCCTTGCCCCGAGTCTCTTTCCACGCGTCGCTTCGGGCGTGCAGCCCCTGGCGCCTCCAAGCACGAGCTGCCCGCTGCCTCTGCACGTGCCTGAGCTCCTGCCTGCGCTCAGGGCAGCAAAACCAGGCTGTTCCCAGCCAGGGAGCGGAGCCCTGCTCCCACAGGAGGCTCTGGTGAGCCCCTTCCAGGACGCTCTGCCGTGCACGCAGCATTTCTCCTGCCCACCCAGAAGGCTCCTGGGACAGCAGGAACACCAACCCACCCTTAATTGCATGGTGCGGACTTTTATGGACATCACACCATGTCCAATATGGTCCAGTGTTGCCAAAAGTGTTATTCCTAAAAGAAATCTCTTTATAATAAATCTCCTCTCTCCACGCATCTCTAGGTAATGCATGATTGGTTAATCCTAACTGTTAACATGACTCGTCCGGGTGTTTTTCTCTGTACGGTGACGCGTAGGGTGGCTTTGCTACAGCCCGCGCTTCATAGGACAAATCTGGTCTCTTCAGATTTTCAGTCTTCAATATTGTTTATTATTTCTTATCTACAAAATTTTCTTCCAGCCTGACAGAGGTCTGACTTGCAAGCCAGCCAAGGGCGCTATGACCTCCCACTGGAAGGTCGTCTATTTTTATACTAAAAACTACGTACATCATATTTACCTTTATTTCTCAATACCTTTCCCCCATATTAGCAAGTGCACCTTCACCAAGAACCAATCCCAGGGTGCGAACATCACCACACAAAATGGATGACAAGAAGAAGAAAGAAGAAGGACAAGACATGCCCTGATTCCTCCATTTTTTCTCCATAACCCCCCATACCAAAATCCTAAAATCTATATTTCCACTCTGTAAATACTTAATTCTTACACCATTCATCCCCAAGATATTCTCTTGTCCTCAAACAGGTGGCACATCCCTTGCAAGGTCAAAATCCAACCACCAGCTACTTCTGGCAACATTCCAGGATTTCCAAGCCCCCTAAGGGTTGTCTCGGTAACTCTGGACATCCAGAGAGATGCGCTGAATTCTCACATCTTCCCCTTCTGTTTGCACCAAAAGCATCTCTTTCACAACCTGACTCATGACACGCCGTACAGATAAAAAGATGCATGGGATTACAAGCAGGAGGACGAAGAGCACTATCAAGATATAAAGACCTATCTTTAAAAACTCTCTCCATAAAGGAGAAAGATCAAAAAATCCTGCCACGTCATCAGTCCAAGATCCACTGATTTCGCCGAGTTTATTTATGCTATGTTTTAGTCTTTGAATACTTTCATGAATCGACCTTGAATGGTCAGAGAGATTCATGCAGCACATCCCCTCAAACTCTTCACACCCCTGTCCATGAGCGAGCAACAGATAATCAATCACTGCTCTGTTTTGAAGAGTCGCCTGTCTCACACTGTTGATGTCTTTCAACATGTTAGTGCGAGAGACACGGATTGAGCATGCTTGCTCAACCAGCAACCCATGTGGTCCAGTTGAGTTGAGGCCACCCCCGACGCTGTCTGAGGTGAGAAAATTGCTGTAGCAATTCTCCTTGCCTTGTCCCAAGTGTATTCTTCGTCGTCGCAATCTGCCCCATAATGTTGTAATGATCTTTTCTCTTTGTGTTTTTTCTCACTCAACAATTTCAAATCTGGTGACAAAATTTTCCCAATGCTGCATGGACCTCCCCTGGCACTGGCAGGAATACCGTGCCAGATTCTGTCCCCACAGATTAAAAACAATCCTTGTGGCTATTGCACCAGAACCTGGATAGATCTTTTGGCTGTTGTCTTAGTGTATTTACACGAAACTGATGCATTTTTATAAAATTCATGATTGGGAGTGACATCACTAGTCTTGTTTGTTTCTGTCACAGTCAGAGTTTCAAACTGCATGCAAAGTTCCATTGTCATGGACCCAAAGATCTCCAATTCCTGAGGTTCTGTAGAAGCCACAGGAAGAAGATGCGTCCAAGCACACCACTCCTTCACAGGATCTTTAATGACCTGCGAAATCTTGACTGTGGCGTGTCCCGGAATTGGCCATTCGTCCACTGGCAACCCAACCATGCATGCTGAGAATGGTCTCCCTGGCCTTGAATGTGTCAGGCAAATACTTTCCAAATTCACTGCTTGGGCTAAAGTCTCCCACACATTCTGCTTTGGCTGATCAATGGGTAAATTTGTCCCATTACTTAAAGCAATAAATGAAAGAATGAGGCACATGAGCACTGTGAAGCTCATGACTTCACCCCTGTGAGAAAGCATTGCCATGTTTCCACTCAAGACCCCAAAGGAAAACCCCCCAAAGTCTTTGCTCCTTTTATTTCTCTTCTGAGTTGTCATCTGCAGCTTGAGCCTCGAATTCTGTCTGCATGCTCGTTTCTCTGTTTTTCGGATCAGTGTTCTCTTGCTCTTACATCCGAAACGGTTTCACATGTCGCGCTGAAACCCACTTCAGACCTCGCCCTGTGGAAACACAAGCGAAACCCTTGCCCCAGGTGATTAGTTTGAAGGGACCCTCTATTTGTCCTGTCTCTGGGTTTCTGATCAAAACCAAAGGATTTTCCTTAGTTTTGCCTGTGAGCTGTTTGAAAAATGCCTCACGACTGGTGGATTGTGTTCTGAAGATGAACTATTTAGGAAATTCAACACATACAATGCTTTATTTAACTTCATGTGAGGTGTCGCCTCTGGCTCCCCGCTTCTTTGCCTGTCCAGAAGGGATTTCAGGGTGTGATGTGTTCTTTCAATGATTGCTTGACCTGTGGGTGTATGTGGAATACCAAAAGTATGTGTGACACCCCACCTTTTAAGGAATTTGTCAAGCACCCTGCCTGTATATGTTGGGCCATTATCTGCTTTTATTTCTTGAGGCACACCAAATGATGCGAATGCTTGCAGAAAATGTCGACAAGCATGTTCTGCTGTTTCCCCTGCATGTGCTGAAGCAAAGACTGCTCCTGAGAATGTATCTACTGAAACATGAACATTTTTGAGCCTCCCAAATGATGGGTATTTTGTGACATCAGCTTGCCACAACTGAAGACCTTGCAGTCCCCATGGATTGACTGCTGCTGTGGAAGCAGGTGGCTGCACAAGCTGACAATCTGGACAAGCACTAATGATTTCCCTCACCTGACTCTTTGTGAGACGAAAGGATTCCATCAGTGCCTGTGCATTCTGATGAAAAAACGCATGACCCAATCTTGCCAGCTCAAAAATGTCTGGAAGTGTTTGTGAAATGGGCATTGTCTACGTGTCTGCTTGAGCATTCCCTTCCACTAGAAATCCTAGAAGTGTTGTGTGAGCTCTAATGTGAGTGATAAAATATTCTTGTTCCCTGCTTTTTACAATGTTTTCAAGCTTGCCAGATATGAATACAATACTTCGTTGCTGACTTCTTTCAAGAGCGAACCCTCCAATTGTTTGACCACACCTGCAACATATGCGGAATCTGTGACCAGATTGAGAGGTTGTTTGAACAACTGAAATGCTCGGACAACAATTGTGCCAATTCCACAATTTGTGGAGAGCCTTGAACCGTCTTCACATCTGAGCCCCAGTCCCCTGCTGTTGAGTTCGTCCATGTGATCACTGACTTGTGCGTCTTCCCTGAACCATCAGTGAACACTGTGATCCCGTTCAGAGGTTCTTCACTTACTCTTGGCTTTGCTCTGTAGCATATTTGCGATTGCAAACACCCTGCGCTGCGAAAAATTGATTGTGCAAGTTCCTGGAAAAGCTAACAATGCAATTAACAAGTCTTTCGATTTCTGCATCGCCCAATCAAAATAATCTTTTTTCAAAGGCAATCGGATGACTGAAAATTCCCGTCCTGCCATTGTCAGCAACCTTGTTCTCGCCTTTATGATGATTTGTGCTGCCATTTCTAAATCTGTGAGAATTGTCTTTGGAGGCCTGTATGGTAGAAAAATCTACTCTATGATTATTAGAGAGTCTCTTTGTGATGCATCCCATTGGAAGATCAAACCATGGAACTGTGTTTTCTTCCCCAGCACTGCCAACTGAAAAGGCAACGATTGAACAAATTGATATGCCTGCCTGTTCTGTATAGAATCTGTGACTCTCTCCAATTCTTTCTTTGCTTCCTGCATGAGTGTCCTGGGAGATCGAATGTCTGTGTCTCCTCTCAAGAGATTGAGCAACGCAGGATGCTGTTCGGGATTCCCAAAATTGGTTTCATCCAGTTGATCTCTCCTAGAAGTTGCTGTAAATCATGTAGATTGTTTTGTGCTGACCTCCATCTTCTGAGGTTTTATTGTTTTCTCCGAGATCTTCCACCCTAGATATTTCCAAGGCGTGATCTCCTGAATTTTCGAAACACTGATTTCCAGACCTGCCTTTTGCACTTCTGCAATCACACAGCCATGAGCTTTTTGCAGCTCCTGTTGTGTTGATGCCACAATGAGCAAATCATCCATATAATGAATGATCTTCACCTTCGGAAATTTCTTCCGCGCTGGTGACAAAGTTTGTGCCACGTACCATTGACAGATTGTTGGCGAGTTCTTCAGACCCTGAGGAAGAACCACCTAATGGTACCGCTGCAGAGGCGTTTCCTTGTTGATACTTGGAACTGAGAAGGCAAATCTTGGAGCATCATCTGGATGGAGCGGAATACTGAAAAAAACAATCCTTGAGGTCAATGACCACAAGTGGCCAATCTCTGGGAATCATTGAGACAGATGAAAGTCCCAGCTGAAGCGGTCCCATGTCTTCAATGGCTTCATTGATCCTCCTGAGATCATGCAACAGCCTCCATTTGTCTGATAGCTTCTTTTTGATGACGAACACTGGAGAGTTCCAAAGGCTGTCTGTTGACTCAATGGGTCCCTTCTGCAATTGTTCCTGGACCAGGTTTTTCAATGCACTCAACTTTTTTCACTCAAGGGGCCACTGATCCACCCAAACTGGATCATCTGTTCTCCAAGTCAACTTCAATGTGGCGAGTGCCGCAGTGACCCCTACTAAAAATCCACCTCGATGTTCGTGCCCCATTGTGCCAAAAGATCTCGTCCCCAGACTGTGATTGGCTTTGGGACAATGAAAGGATGAATGATTACCGTCTTGTCTCCTGGTCCCATGACAATGATGGAATTCTCACTCTGCAGACACAGAGAAACTCCCCCTATGCCTGAGAGAGAACCCAAGGGTGCAACCAAGCTCCAATTGTGGGACCAAAAGATGTAACACATTACTGTGACATCTGCCCCTGTGTCGAGCATTCCTTTGATTGCTGTTGTTCTGTCTCCACGTGTCATCCAACACATGAGTGTGGGTCGATCTCGACCTATGTTCTTCACCCATGTAGTATGTATTTCAACATGCTCCCTCAAAGGAAGACCTTCTTCGTCGAAGATTGACATGACCTCTCCAATGGCATGTGGTGGCAAGGCAAAAGCTCTCATGACCACAATGTTTTCTGGTACGGTCAATGGTGGACGAAGCGCTCTTGCCAAAACTGTCAATTCTGTGTTCTTGTCTGCTGACACAACTGTAGGATAAACAATGAGTCCGAGGATGCTACTTCTATCTTGTCCCACTATTAAGAAATCTGGTCTTTTGTATGAATCTCTGGGGATACCTGTTGGTATTTCTGCATGATTTTCATCCAGGAAGCATACTAATTTCGAGGCTACCAATGCGTACTGTGCCCCTGGTGGGAGGAGGTCTGGGTCACTGTGGAATCGGCTGAGAGTTTTGCTGAGGGTGTCTGCTTGTCGCTCACTGATGACTGTCCTGTCTGCTCTTGTGTCACCGCCATCACTTGTGTCTGCGCGCGCTGGCAATTCCCGCGCTCCTTCCTCCGTTTTCTGGATACAATAAAGGATTTCCTTCCACGTCTGTCTGGGAATAACATTCTCTCACAGAGTGCCTTCCTCTTCCGCACCGTGCACAAAGCGGTTTTTCCGGTTTTTGTGTTGGCGCTGGTGCATGTGTCTATGGACAATTCTTCTTCATGTGTCCAAGCGCCCCACATTTTTAGCATTGTCATCCTGGGGGATTGTTCTTTTTCTGCATTGTTGCAAGAACTTTGTTCATGTTTTCATTCTGCTGGTGAAGTATTTTTTCCAGCATTTTTTCCAATGCTTTGTCTTCTGACTGTTTCTCCAAGTGTCCCTTTATCTGCTCTTCCCATTCTTCTCTCAGCTTGTCCCTCACAATCGATGCGATATGCTGAGGTGTTCCCACCTTGTTGCATTCCTCCACCAGCTCTGCCAAGGATGGCCGTCCTGGCATTGCACTGATGACCTGTTGGCAATCCGGGTTGGCACTGCTGAAAGCCAGATTCTCCCAGAGAGGCTTCTTCGTTTCTTCGATTGTTACCTGTCAATCCACGGCTTGCATAAGTCAATCGATGAATGACGTGTATGGTTCTGTGGGACCTTCTCTGATGCATGAGAATGGAACGTCCTGAATTCCCGCTAGACCAATCTGCAGAATTGCCATTCACGCTGCCTCCTTTATGTCATTCAACACTCTTCATGGAAGTCGTACTGCTTGCTCCCCTGGATTGTCATCTGGAGGATCCCCTGCCAACTGTGCTTCTGTGAGATTCGCATTTGGCCCACCTTGATATTTGTTTCTCAACTCTGTGAGGTACCTTCTCCATCTTTTTTCCCAGATGAGGTTCTGTGTGTCTGTGAGAATCATTGACACGAGGCTCCGAATATCATATGGTGTGAGGTCGTACATGGTATATGTCCCCTTCAAGAGTGAAATATTGTGAACTCAGCCCATTGTTCTGAGTGGCCTTTGCTAAATCTTTGATTGTCTCATGACTCATCCTTTCCCACCTTGGATTCTGTCCCTGTGCATCATACGTCACTGGCATTGTCAAATCTCCTGAACCTGGAAACAAATCCTTTTCTTTTGACAACGCTTTCCTGGTGTGCTTCCAGTCCATTGTCTTCACTGGCTGTTCGAATTCCCCCTCTGGAAACTCCATCGGTATCTGCATGAACAGTGGAGTCATGGAGGTCATTGGTGATTCTTTGTATCACATTCTTTGCCTTGAGGTTTTTGGCCTCACTCCCAAATCTGACAAAGAAACTTGAGGTTCCCGTGTGTATGTCTTTCTGGCTATATCAAAAGAATGCAAGAAGCTCTTTGCTCCTTCTGCTGCTGACAGCATCCACGCCGGAATTCCCTCTGATGCTGTGATTCGTTTGATGTCTTCCTTGTTGCTGAGCTTCATCTGAAGCCTCTTCATCTTCATGAAATCCCGAAGTTGAAGGATAATCCGTTTGCTGTGTTGTTATTGTTTTCTTAGATGTGGTTTTCTTTTTATACATTGTTGGGAAAAATCGCTGTATTGTTGCAGTCTCACCACGAGACAGTGCTGTGGCTCCGCTGAACCGATCTGGCATGTCGTGCATTTCAGTCATCTCCCCACAAGGTGGCGCTGTCACCGGACTGGACAACCATGATGACGACATGAACTCGACTGTCTCTTGTTTGGCAGACTGCCGCGTTCGCAATTTTGTTTGAGACTGAGTCTGCATGGCTTTTGATTGAGCTAGCAATGGAGGTTGAATATGTGTCTTCCCTGGATGGAAGAGGCTTGGACCCCAGGGATTGGGACTGAAGGCACCGGGACCGGAAAGAGGGTGGAGCCCCGGGATGTCGAACCCCAAGCACGGCCCCTCCTCACCCAAGATGTCACAGGGGATCAGACCCGCCTCCGACCACGCTCTACTTTCTGAGCACGTGCACCTTCGGGAATGCCTCCTCTCTCTCCTGAACTAACGTCACTGTCTCCTTCCCGTTCCGCCTCCGAAGTCTCCTCCCTACGATCTGTCCCGGACTCTCTCTCCTCCTCCTCTGACACTGTATCCACGCCTCCCACCGGTGTGTGCAGCCCGCCCCCCACCAGTGCCCCTGCCTGTGCAGCAATTCAGGCCAATCTCCGCATCCTGGCTTCCGGGTTTTATGTCACAACCGCGCGTCCCCTGCATCTCCCTATGGTAGCTGACTGGAGTTCTGTAACCACCCCAAACTCGCTCCCCATGTCTGAGACCGCCGTGTCGGTCTGAGACCCCTCCCCAGAGGTCCTGCGAGCCTTGCCCTTCGTGCGCATTTTTGGCACCGCGCTGGCTGAGGCAGCTGCTGCTCCTGGTGCTGCGCTTGCAAAAGATCCGCCAGAACCCGTGTCTCCCATCGCCTCCGTGTGCCCGCCCCATCCCCGTCAGCTTGCACCTCTGCCGCGCCGCCGTGCTCGCTACAAGAAAGCGCTTTCCCCCCTTTCCCCCTTGGACCCCTCCTTCCGACTCTGCCACTTTTCCCATCCCATCTCCCCCTGGCCCCTGCAAGCTGGAAGGGCGCGCCCCTAAGGAGCGACCCGCTTCCTCAATCTCGCTGGGAGAAAACCTCAACTCATCTGGGATTGGGATGGTGTCATCTGTGCCTGAGTCAGAGCCTGAAGCCCCTGCACTCTCTGGGGTTTCAGGGCATTTTAGAGATCTCTTGGGTTTTCAGGGTGGTGGAATTGGAGGCAATGACATTGCTCCCTGCTCCCTTGCCTTGAGAGCTTTTTCCCCCAGGCCAATTGGGATCAGAGCCAATCTTCGTTTCGAGCCTTGCTCTCCTCCCACCGCCCCTGTGGGATCTGCAACAAGTTGTTGCCTCGCCAATCTTTTTGACTGCACTGAGGTAGCTTCTAACATAATTCTTGCAGGAGACAGCAATTTCAAGGCCGTCTCATCCTTTTTTGTAGCTAAGAGATAAAGATGTCTATTAATTTCTTGCCAAAACCCCACTTCAAACAACAGACGCATCTCTGAAAATGGGTAATTAAGTCTCACCCACAACAAAAGATCTTTGAGCTCTTTCTTTGGGATCCCTACCGTATGTGTGTCTGCCACGTCTTGTGAGGCGGACAAAATCTCTAGCTGTTCCTGGGAGAGTGTGCCCCCCATGTTCTTAATTTTGACCTTCTCACCAAATTTGTGTTGTCAGAGCAGTCCGAAGGCTCCCGATCTCCGCCCAGCAGGTCACAGGAGATGGATTCAGAGGTTTCTTTCTGATTCCGATCTGGGCTGTTCTGCTACGAACCTTCTTCAGCAGAAGCTGAGTGTGATGTTCTCGGTGGCTGCTGCTTCTTCAGACTCTTCTGGCTGCTTTCTGGCTGCTTTCCCAAAGAGTTATCAGTGCTCTCCTGGGAACACATCCAAATTGGGAGCTGCCCGCTTGGCTCTTCAGGGTTGCCCCCCTTGGTGGGAGAGCCCGGTCAGGGAACGCCAAATGACCGCTCCGACTGTTCATCTCTGCACAGTCACGCGTAGGATGGCCTTGCTACAGCCTGTGCTTCTGGACGAGTCTGGACTCGTCAGATTTTCAGTCTTTGATATTGTTTATTATTTCTTATCTACAAAATTTTCTTCCAGCCTGACAGTGGTCTGACCAGCAAGGCAGCCAAGGGCACTCTGACCTCCCACTGGAAGGTCGTCTATTTTTATACTAAAAACTACGTACATCATATTTACCTTTATTTCCCAATACCTTTCACCCATATTAGCAAGTGCACCTTCACCAAGAACCAATCCCAAAGTGCCAACATCATCACACAAAATGGATGACAAGAAGAAGAAAGAAGAAGGACAAGACATGCCCTGATTCCTCCATCTTGTCTCCATAACCCCCCGTACCAAAACCCTAAAATGTATATTTCCACCATTCATCTCCCCAAGTGATTCTTTTGTCCTCAAACAGGTGGCACATCCCTTGCAGGGTCAAAATCCAACCACCAGCTACTTCTGGCAACATTCCAGGATTTCCGAGCCCCCCCCAAGGGTTGTCTCCGTAACTCTGGACATCTGGAGTCATGTGCTGAGTTCCCACATTCACACATCTAAAATAGAATGCTGATTGGATCATCTAATTTTTTACGCATCTTGCTGTGGTTGTCTGGCCCACCCATGGCTCACTTTCCCAAATTTGCTGACAAACTCTGAGTCCTGATTACTCTTCTTTTTGTATCTTTTTCAAGGATATACTGACCCCATTTCTGAATATGTCCATAATTCATTCTTTGTGAACGTGTTCATTGTCCATTATTACAAGCAAACTGGATTGTGCTTCGGCTGAATATGGACATTGTCTTGCCAAAACTCCTCAACCTGCAAAATATTCTCGACACTTAAAAACACTGGCAAGGCTGAATTGCTTGTGCTCCTTGCAGCGCAGGCACTCCAGCTGGAGCTCATCTTCCTTGCCCTGAGTCTCTTTCCATGCGTCGCTTTGGGTGCGCAGCCCCTGGCTCCTCCAAGCACGAGCTGCCCGCTGCCTCTGCACGTGCCTGAACTTCTGCCTGTGCTCGGGGCAGCAAAACCAGGCTGTTCCCAGCCAGGGAGCGAAGCCCTGTTGTTGAAGATACGAGAGTCTGCTGGGCTCAGCAGAGAATAGCAGCATGTCAGGTACCTGGCTGAAGGCCTCAGACATGTCATCATCTCAGGTGAGACTATCATGGCAGGAAGTGCTTTGAGATTAATCAGTGCCACCATTAATTATCCTGAACCATGTCCTGGAGCAGGATGAGTCGCAAGAGCAATGGCAATGAGTGTTTCCACCTCTCTCTCTTCCCATGGCTCACATAGGCTCTCTCATTAGCAGTTGTATATGTTGGAGAATTTTGCTCAGACATGGCTTGGAGAAAGAGGCCATGAAAATATACAGCTGATGGAAAAGTGGAAGGCAGCTGTAAAGCAGCAGTTCTCAAGCCCATTTCTGTAAATAATTAGGTTCTCAGGCACATTTTATAAACAGCGGAATTCTCAGGCAGTCTTCTCATGGCGGGTAAACATTCTGTCCTTGGGAACAGACATGGAGATTGAGAACCCTTCATATCACGGTGAGAACACAAATCTTGGTTTCAATAAACAAACCACAGGTATTGTAAACAAAAGGAGGAGTTAGAGTTTTCTCTGTAGCCTATCGTGAGCTCGGATTTTGCAATATGCATGAACTTAATTAACACTGTTATAAAAAGTGACTGATTGGATCAATAAATCGGAGTCGATGCTGATCAACAAGGATGGGTCGTCTCCCTTTGCTTTCAACATGTATATTTTCATTTTCAAGGTGAAATGCATTAACATACCACTGGGTTCTAAAAATTCAAGTCTTGAACTGAAGGGGGTCCAAAAATACAGGTCTTGAACTGAAGGAGAGTGGCTTCTCTGTCCCTGGGCTTTTAGGCCAATGAGTGAAGCTTCAGTGCACTTTACTGTAAGCTGATACCTGACCCAGGAGATTTAAATGAATGATTCACGGCAGGTCAGATTTGGGGCACTGAACTCTGTGTAATCTGTTGGATAGAAAAATGAACATGAATATGTGGAAACACCATCAATAACTTGCAGAAATACCTATTTTGCCTTTAATGAAAGAAGTATATACAATAGGTTTAATTTGCTTTTCACTTGAGCCAAATTCATTTGTGCCAACGGCATGGAGAATTGCTTTCATTTAAGTCTTGTTTCTGAAAAAGCACATTCTTTTTTTTCCCAAAATAATTTTTTCACCCCTAACAAGCCAGTAATTTTAGAAAAAGCCTATAGCTTTTCATTTGACATGGTTTAATTTATAACAAATGGTAAACAGAGTACAGAAAATGGAAACACTAATAGAGACAGGCAGAGACAAACCATTTTTTTTGACACTAGTCAGATCTGTGTGGCAAAAAATTAATCACAGATATTTGCATTTGTCCCTGTGTGAAGCACACTTATGTGTGAAGCATTCCATTAGAAGGTATGCACCTAAAATACATAAATGTTAGCTTAGTCAATTGCAGCCTAAATTCTAGTCAGTGACTGAGTATTCAGTACCTATTCATAGATGCTTGCAATTCACATATTTCAGAAAGTGTATTATGCTCCCATTTGCTTAAATGTCAAATGACAGAATGATCCCGATAAATACAATTTAAAGCCAAGAAACACTCAGAAATCCCCCAAGTGTAGCTCAACAATCTTTTTGAATCAAAATACTTAAGTCAACATGTAGGAGGAAAGCTTCATCTAGTTTAAATTTATGCTGAGGAGCTGGCCCTAAATTTTACTTATATGTTTTAGTGCTTTTCTTCACCACAGCATTTCTTGTAGCACCCCATCCTTCCAATTACTCTGTATTACTCTGTATCAAATACTCTATGCTAACCAAAGCCAGCCATGAGGGAAGTTGTGTCCCCATATTCCCTCAAGCAAGAAGCTTGCTGGATGAGGATCACTCATATTCATCCTAAATTCTTTTAGCATTTCCATGTGTATTTAACATTAGCTTTCTCTGCTTGAGCTTGCTTTGACAAACATATAATACATGTGGGAATTATGTGAACACAATACTTGAGGCCACTGAAAAGCTTGGGGAAAAAAGTCGCACTACCAAAATTATTTCAGAGCCACTGATCCTGGATACAAATAAACTGTAACAGATCCCCCGGCCATTGTATGCAGAAGTGTACATATAAATATTTAGCTATTCAGTTGCAAAGTATTAAGAATAAAGATCCTGAGTTACAGTTGGTCATGAGATAAAATCATAAAGTGGATCCTTAATAATTTCCAATGCTTGGCCTTAGGAAGAACTTTCAGTGTCATCTCATGATGATACTGGGGCCCCAGAGGGTTTTAAAGATGTCAGGTAGACAAATGGAACCGTAACATGTCCAAACAGGTAATGATGACGCCTCTGCTGGGACCTTATTCAGAATCTTTTTGCACTGCTTGGACATACCACAAAAATGCATCCAAGCTCTGCATTCTGTATATTCCTTGGTAATCTCTAATATGGGTTTTGTTTTTCCTTTTGCCCTTGCTTCTTCTGCATTTACCTTCACCAAGAGAGTTTTGTGACATCAAGTTCCTAACAGGCAGTGGGCTAGATGTAAACTGTACTGTCATTCATATTTCTCTTTCCCCCTAAATTTTACCTGACAACATTTCCACTGTTGAAAATAAACCATTTATGGCAAACAGAAATGTAGTTAATTTGGAGAACATAACAGAGTCATTGTTATCACAATTCTTCAAATAAATTTACAAGTTTAAGCATGCTAAATCTGATAGTGACTCAACACATGGTTAAATTGGGTTTATATAAGTGCTATGATAGTTGTTTTCTAACAGCTATCTGTTCTATTAAGGCCATTAAGAATAAATAAAACCAAAGGAAGTAGGCAAGCGAAAACTACTAGGGGAAAGCAAGATGAGGACAGAAAGAACTTGTTAATAGCATACTGAAAACTGAAGAAAAATGCTTCTTGAATGGAAACAGTGACTATTAAGTAGAAAAAAAAGAAGCAAAGATAAAGGAAAATTACTTCAGTGAGGTACAAAAAGAATCAAGCTTCAAAACGGACAAAATGCAGAGCAGAATCAAAATCAAACCATACTTTTGTAATTACTGACAGTTTTTATTTTATTTAATCCAACCAATTATCTAAAATGTGAATTAAGCACACTTGACGTCTGTGAATTGTCATCTATAACACTTTTATGTGTATCATTCTCAAAAGTCAAGTGTGCACTGATTGCATTTCAGACAATATTACATTTCTAGAACACTGGAGAGAGGAAAAAAGCCCCACATATTTAAATAATGCATTTAGCATGAAATTACCTGAAGTTTGGATCTATCTGCTCAGCTCTCCTTTCACCCGGTATTGCCCTCCTCCTCATAGCTGGATGCACCAGGCTGGAGCTCAGGGCAGCCACGTGTGGCACAGGCCAGCCAAGGCTGCTGAGCTGCCAAGCCCAAGGTCATCTCCTCTGCTGGTGGCATTCAATGTGAAAAAAGCTGGAAGCAAGATCTGGCCCAAATTTTCCCTTAGGAGCTGCTTTTAAGCTACACTGCACCACCAGCCTGTCTGTGATCCTTACCCAGGTTGCCACCGCACCTGGCTACTTGCTAGAGAGGCCACAGCTGCCACCTGCCAGAGACACACTTGGCTCCTCGCTCCCTGTCCCTTGCAGAGTGGCCACCTTTGCTGCACCCTATCAGCAACGGGTGTTTTGTGAGGTTAACAGCAGACCTGCACACACACAACTCTGGGAGCCCAGCATCTGCATAAAAGCACTGTGTGTCATGCTGATGGTCTGCAAAGTTTCCAGAGTGACGTTGGTCCATAGGTCCTGACAGCCATTAACCCTGGGCTTATCCTCTTCTGACCTTGCAGGCACAAACAATCACCCTGGTTACTGCCACAAGACCAAAAGCCAGAGTTACACTCATAAATTACTCTCCCTTTTTGGCCAGGTCACAAACTGGAGGTTTTGTGAGATGAACACTCCTTCTGACAACCCATTGTTTTGATGCCAGTCTTAAAATATCATCAGATCAAGGCATGAACACCCATCAGGGTGTTCCATCCAGCCTGCTGCTTCAAGTGCTTGGGCTTGAGCGAAAGCCATTTTTCCTTTGCTGTGAGGGGAATGGGGCACATAACCGTAGACTTCTGAGCTGGTGCAACATTTCCGAATGCACAGCCAGCATGTCATAGGGTGTAAGCAGAGCGTAGAAAAAAGTGCTTGTTATATGATGTGGATAAAAAGCTGACAAAATGCCAAAGTAGTTGAGAACAGAAATCTGAGGAATAAACTGGGAGATATTGGAGCATCTCTATAGTTATATCAGCAAGATTTCCTCCACCTTCAGAATTTTAGTACAGGAGACCTGGGAAGAACTGCCCATTTCCCTAAAGCCCATGTTTCAGTTGTTGTTGGGAAGCTATTAATGCAAATAGGGCTGTGCTTTCATTCCAGCTGGTTTTGCCTCTGAAGGCACTGCAGGTGGCAATGCTTTGTGTCCTTTGATGAGGGAACAGACAGTGGCAGGTGTCCTGTGGCTCCCACTCGTAGGAAGATCACAAAACCAAGGATCAGCCTGCGCCTGTTTGCGCAAAGCGTTTGACAGTGGCTGCCAGTAGACACATTTTGATCAGAGACAAGGAGGGAGCACTTCCTAAGGCATTTTTTTCCTTGGGAATCTGTGAAGGAAACTGTCAAACAGGGATGGATTTCCTACAAAGCCACTTCTGCTTCTTTTCTCCCTCCCCCATAGCTGATATTGCTACAGGGAAGCCCAGGAGTGGGAATGGAGTGTGCATGTAATCAGTTCTGTAGATAATGATAGATGGATGGTATCAGGAAATTAAACTAATATTTCTAGCAAGGCAAATGACAACAGGAATTCAGCATTTGGGTTAGAAATATTGATGTAAACTTCAATAAGATAATGGCCAGGATTTTTCATAGTGACTTTGCACCCTTCAAGTTTTGAGGGCCAGATTCCAAAGATATTAAGGCATTTGTTGTTGGTTTTTTTTGGTTGGTTGTTTTTTTTTTTTTGGTTTTTTTTTTTTTTTTTTTTTTTTTTTTAAAGAAAATTAAAATCAAACTCCTAAAGATTACCTCCACAAACACATGATAGTATGTTAATCTGAAAATAACATCCCAGGGCTGTTGGGACTTTTCTGATAAGTTTCTCTTGGATGACCTGTGGATATGTGGATGTTTAGCCTTATAAGGCTATGCCACATTTTTCTTTCAAGTGACTTTACTTTCTCTTCTATTTCTGGGATAAAATATTCCATCATTTTTACTATTTTAGTTTAATTTAGATCAGAAACATCTTTCTGGCACCTAATTCTAATTTCAAAATGTCAGTGATTTTTTCAGGCAGATGGGAGATGTTTTTCATACAGTGACCACCCTTTCTTGGGTTAAATTGTTAACAATATCATGTCTAACAATTAGGAAATTTATTTTTATGTCTCTCTGACAGGAAAATCACTTCAGTTACTAAGATGGATGTCAGGTTCAAGTGATTATGTTGAGGATTTAATTCACACAAATCTGGTCACTTTCTGTAGGTCACTTTTTGAACACTGTGTGCAAGTCTTGGTTTCAGTGTTACTCACATTTTCTGAATTTTTACAGTTTTGTTCCTGTGCTTGAGACGAATATGAAATCATATCCTAGGACAAGGATTTTTCAGCCAAAAACCCCTGTAAGCCTAAATATTTGACCAGAAAGGAAGAACAAATTTACCCCCCCCCCAAGAAGAACATTTCTTCATCAATAATTCTATATTGGGAAAGTTATAATTCTTCTTTGTTTCTAGTATTCATCAAATTATTTCTGCTGAAGCAAAAATGACAGCTTTGGAAAACTTATAATAAAAGTGCTTCTGTGTGAATCTTTCCCTCCCTGAAATAAAAACAATCTAATGTGTGTCAAACTCGGTGTCACAAGGAAACTAAGGGAGTGTGTATTTCTGGCTTATTTGAATATATTTTGTGCAAGATATATGCTTTAATTCACTAATTCACTCAGTGTTGCTTGTCACAGACCATAGTGACAAGAAGTGCTCTACAGATTTTGGACTTTTGAACAGCAATGTTTTCCTGGTCCAACCTAGAACAATCTTAGCACTCTGGAAAAAAGGTAAAATAACTCACACTTGATTTTGCAAGCCTGGAGCAATGGAAAAAAAAAATCATCCTGAATCAGATGATGTTCAAGAGAAGCATACTGGGAGGCACAAACCAAATAAAACAATGATGTCTAAAACCAGAATGCTGGAAGCTGTGGAAAGAGAACAGGGAGATTTGCCTTGCTACCTGATCCCAAATGTGCTGTGGGTTCCAGTAGCCCAATTTAAAACTCACTTGGGAAGGATGAGAGAGTCACAGAGCAATTAGCAGTGCTCAGACCTGCTGGAGAGCACAAGGTCCTATCTGAAAACCACATGCAAGTTCGAGTTTTGTAAATCTACCCTGGAAAAGGAGAGTTTACTGAGAACAGGTAGGAGTTTAATTCTAGCATCCCCTTTCCTATTCCCTCTGCTCTAACAGAGGTTGGTTACTTTTTCTCCTGCAAACACAGTAAGGAGCCTTTTATTTCCCCCCTCTCCTGGGGGGTGAGATATAAACCCCCTTACAGCACTTAGTAGACTGATAATGCAGAAGCTGTATAAAAGAATCAGGTGATATGACACATTAAAATCAGGAGTCAAAGAAACACAGATAGCACTTTTCAATAGTACCAGTTCAAGATAATTTTCATTTTTGCATTAGTTCCTCCCATTCAGAGCTGAAACTGAGAAAACAATATGCCAGTAGAGAGGTCCCAGCTGTGTCAAGGTTCAGTGACAACTAGAAGTCATGAGTGGCCATGCCTCCACAGATGTGTCTCGGAGGTTTGCAGGATAGCAATGAGATCAGAAAATTATAAAAAGGGCCTGCCAGAAACTGCTGCAGCCTGCAAATACCTCAGGCATTTGCTGGGGACAAAGCAGCTTCTGTCACCCATGGCTAGTGTGACTTTGCTGCAGCACTTTTTGGTTGCATCTTTTCTCATGGCTGTCCCCTGTGTGGTGAAGGTTTTTTTATTTATGCATTCATTTGTGTTAAAACAGCAATAGTAGCGCAAAAATTTTCACTAGTAATGCCAATCGAAATAACATAAACTCCCCAAAAGAAAACATTAAACAAGAGCAGTGTTACCAGCCAATTCACAAACCTTTTTTAACAGTGGAAAAGTGAAAGGTTTGTTGTGAAAAGTATTGATATTTTCTACACTGTTGAAAATATCAATACCACCTGCTGGGGTTGGAACTCTCCAAGAAACAAATATTGATTTCCCTCTTTTCTGATGTACAAATGGCAGACAATGGCTGAATGAACTCTGAGTCTTTTAATTGTTTTGAGGCCCACAGATTCTGCTAGTATTGAATTTTTATTGTTTCATTGTTCTTCTCCTGTTTTCTGCTGCCACCCCCCTACCCATCTTTGAAACCTTTGAGGCGAGATACTTTGCTTTTTTTCCTTTTTTTGTGTTAGAAAGACAAGTAAAGGAGTAGTTGGAATTAATGTAGTATTCCCTATACTGCAGTTCACTGTCAGGTCTGATTCATCTAATTTTAGTATTACCTTCAGGAACATTGTAGCAATTTATTTGAAACACAAAGTACTAGTGATGATATAGCATTCTTAATTTTTAAAAACAACACAGGTTCCAGAAAATCGTGCTATAAAATAAATGTCTGCTGCATAATAGTGAACTGTGGACATTCCATCTCAGTATAAATGCTACAAACAGAAATCCTGCTTCAGAATCTCTAATTTCACCAATTTTACAACAACTATGAATGGCAAAATTGAAAGAGAAGACAGAGGAATACATAGACACATGTGTTTCTAGTGATCCAAATGCTAAGCAGAATTTGGAGCAAAATGAAAAGGATTAGAGCAGAATAATTTTTTTCTTTATTTTATTTTATGGAATAAGCACTAATCTTCAGTACTGGGTATATGACATGTAAAGCTTAAAAAGTAGTTATTCATTGTCCTGAAGATGTCCTGAAGGTCACCCAGACACAGTACATAAATTTCATTTTTTTGGCAAGAGATCTAGGCTTCTTATGTACTCTATGAAACATGACAGCAAGGGACCGTCCCTCCAATCCCTTTCAAGCAAATGTGATTTTTCCCTCTGGGGAAGAGGGAGAGAGAGGAGGCAGCTGAATCTGATCCTGCTCTACCTGTGCTCATCCAGGGACAACAGCTGGAGGCACAGCACTGCAGCAGTGTCCCCATGAGTGAGAAATGGGTCAGAGTGTGCCAGTGTCTGGATCTGGCTGTGCCACGCTCACCAGGCTGGTGGCAGCACAATGACAGCAAGTTGGACAAGTCCCAGGCCTGTCCCCAGGGGCTGTGCTGGCACCCATAGGCTGAAATCCCTCTCTCCCTCAAACAGAAAAAGCGAAAGTGTGACCCTGTGCTTTACTGTGATGCCAGTAACTTATAATAGGTATTAAAAATAAAATATTTTGATATTTCGTTTGAGTGCCATAGTTACTTATTTCAGGTGGGCCCAAAGCCAGGTGGGAAGGGGTTACCAACACCAGTGTGTTCCTCCTCCCAAGGGAGAGGAGGAAACCCTCAGCAATACCATCACAACCCTCCCAGCAAGAGAGCCAGGACACTGATGGCTCCTGTGAGCCCCAGGCTGAGCCTTTGAGCTGTGGGACCTCAGGAAGCGTTGGAAGGGCTGGGACAGCACAGAGAGGTGCTGGGGCTGTTTCTGTACTGAGTTCTCCCTGCACTGCTGGGGCTCTTCAGCATCAACTCATCCCAGGGGTGTGTGACTGGCACAAGTGCTCTGGGGCTGACACCATCACTGTGTGTCATTGTAGGTTCTGCACATACTCATAGCCCAAATGCATGGCATTTTATCAGGCACTTCCTTTTTCTTTTTTATATTGATGAATTTAAAAGGTTTAATGATGATTTATATGATTTAGACATTTTATAATAAACATACTGAAGAGGCTGACACTAAATTTTGAATCGGTACCATAATTATACAATGTGTTCCCAAATGAAGTCAATTAATTTCTATTATTTTCAACTCCTATTGTTTGCACTGAAATTTGACTTGCACTTAATTTATTGAAAAATAAGAGACGTTTTCTAAGCCTTAACATTTATCAGCAATGTTTACCCATCTTTTCATTTTTAACCTAACCTGCTCTTTGAGACCAAAATATATACCCCTTCTGAACCAAAGAAAAAAAAAATTTCTCCATTTTAGATCACATCACATCTAAATTCCAAGTAAAATATGTCTGAACTTTGTTTATCTTTTTCTGACTGTACCCTCACCTCCAAGAACCTGACCTATACAAAGGCATCATGTAAATGCCATTTGGTGCACCATTATGGACAGTTTGTGGAGTTGCAGACTGGTGGGGGGAGTGTAAAATACTTACACACATCATTGTCAACTGCTCATGGCAATTGCAAACTCAAGCCTAACATTTCCTTGTCCCAATAATTGAGCAGTAACATAATTCAGCTGCCACAAATCCAGAAATTGTTTAAACCAACACAAAATGTGTAATTAACAAATAGGCACCCTCATCATTTTTCTGGTGATTATGAACAGAAAATCATGTTCTACAGGAACTGGAAATGCGTAGGCTGTGCAATGGAGAACATTGGATGTTCAGATGGCAGAGGCACTAGGAACACGCAAAAAGTGCTGGTTTCAGTCTTATCTATTTCTATGTTACCTCAAATTTATGGACAAGTACTTTGCTCCTATTTACAGCACAGCTGAGTGTGCAGCCCTTTCATACTATGAAAGAACATGGCTCTGTCAAGGAAATATCTGAACAGTTCATGAATCTGAAGAACAAATTGGCCAGATTTTCCTTTATCCCTTTCATCCCAATATTTTTGCCCTTTTGTAAGAAGCCAGGCATTTTCTCTCCCCCCTCAGTGGCTGGGCTCATTTCTCTATCACCTGTCTGCTGGCACACCTCCATGGACTTGGAGCTCCTCACCTCTGGAACCTTGCTCTGGCTGGGTTTGGGGCCCAGCCTGGCTATATGTGACTTGCAAGCAGCACGTGTTTCTCCTGGCATTTTCTGGGAAGAGCTGAGTGCAGCACTGGGAACGTTCTCCAAAGGAACCTCAGCCTTCTGCCACGTGCTGCTTCCAAGGAGCAAATCCAAGGTGCCGCGTGACCATCGGCTTTCCACCGGACAAACCACTGGGAAGGCAACCCACAGTGTCCTGAAACTGAAAGGGCACGAGGGCTGACCCCTTGTTCCACCCTCCAGAGACCTGCAGGCACAGGGACGGGTGGCTGCCCCTCAAACCACGTCTGTCAGCATCACCCCGAGCTAGAGCATTTACCCCAACTCCCCTTCCACGAGCACTCCCCAGCAAAAGCCAGGATCAGCTCCTCTCAGGCTGTGCTCTGGGCTTGCTGGCCTGGAGGGCTGACCCCACACTGGTAAATGGGATTTAACCAGTGAGACACCAGTTCCAGGGTACCTCGGGGGCTGCATTTACACACCCTGACGTGTCAGTGCTGCCCAGTGACTCTGTGCTCACCTCACCCCCATGGAGACGTGTCTGTGTGCCAGGAACATGCCTGGAAAAGTGGGCAGAGTGTGGATCCACGCCATGTGAATGTCAACTGCTCTAATTAATGGTAGGCCTGGAAAGATGGACTCCATGATCTTGAAGGCCTTTTCCAACCTTGATCATCCTATGATTCTGTGACTGTTCAGGCACCCATTTTGGTCATATTGCAGAGAACATAAACAAACACAGCAAAAACCAGAGGATAAATGGGTAATTATGTTGTGTAGTCATTAATATCAGTTCAGCCTGATATTTCATGCTCTATGCCTGGTAGCAAGTTGAGGCATTTTACTATATCTTGCAACATTCTATTTTAAGCTCATAGCATCTAAAATACTTTCCAAAATTGGCCCAGTGCAATCTTATTATTATCACACAATCATCCAAGTTAAGGAATACATTTTTGAAAAGTAGTTCATTACAAAGCCCTTTTTTGTACTTTAATGTTGTCAAGGATACCAGTATTAATGACAAATGCCTTCCATAAGCAAGCCCTAACTGCTGTAACAGGAAATAATCACAGAGACCAAGTTGTATTTCTGTAATTTGCTCCTATGATAAACAGAATGTCAGTTCAAGCCACAGAAGATTTTGTAACCATACCATCTACACAAGATTGCAGCTGATTTTGAGATCCATCTTACTTTCAGTGCACTCTGAGTTCTACCTAGAAGCTGAAGGAAAACAAAAACTGGTGTGTGAGAACAGCACATTGATTGCTGCAAACATTAAGGCTTCAGATCCTTATTAGAAAGGTGGTACTGGTGACCAATATTCTGCTTCGTGTGTCCTCACAACTTATCTGGTGGAAGTCTGACTGTCCAAGGGAAGTTTCCTTACTTGTCAACCAAATATCCTAATGTCCAACAGCTATCAGCAAACCTTAATCCGACTATTAAATAAAGGGAATTCCTCAATGCTTTTTTTGGGGAATTGGCTGTAATTCTGACTGCAGCTGTGTCAATTCTCAGAATCCAGTGCAGCATGACCATAACAGGCACCAAAATCCTATGGAAGAGCATCTAAGTCATAAAGCAGCACCTGGAGCCAGAGGGGAATTGCCCTGGAAGCTCAGAATGACTCCCCATAGGTCAGAGGAGTCAAAGCTGCAAGGTGGGCGCTGCTGAGACGTGCCAGCAGCCAGCAGTGGCCAGTGGCTGGGACACAAGGGGAGGCTCTGTGTGCTTTCCCTGCAGCCAGGTGCTCGCTGCCTTCTGTCCCCTGCACTGGATCTGCATTGGTGTGAGCCCAGCTGGGCACTGAGGGAACTGAAAATCAGCCTGGGAAACAGAGCAGTGAGCATGGCCCTCTGCTGCAAGGACACAGCCACAGAACAGCCCAGGGCAGGAGGCACCTCAGAAGGTAAAACTTTCTGTGGGAAGGGGAGAGAGCCTTGGTGACATTCCCTGGAGCCCTGTCCAGCTGCAGCTTGGAATCCTCCAGCAAGGGGGACTCTGCCACATCTTGGGGAGGTTGTTCCAGCAAAGGCTTGATCCTACTGTAAGAATTGCTTTTTCCTGTTAACACAAAACCCCTCCCAGTGTTACCTGCATTGTTGCTCCCTGTCCTCTCCATGTGGCTCTCTGAGCAGAGAGGCTCTGTCCTCTTTGTATCTCTGCTCTAAATGCTGGAATCATATGATGAACCTCATGTTCACCAGGGAGAAAAGACCCAACTGCTCCAGTGTTCCCTCACAGCAAAGGTCCTCCAGCCCCTTGATCATCTCTGTCCCTCCTTTGTGCCCTCTCCAGTCTGTAAGGGCAGCAGGTGATTTGCAGAAGCAAACAAACTCTACAACTTTTGTGAAAGCTGTAAAGCTGGTATGTTTATTACAGCGCTGGACACATGTGGGAATCATTCCCCTAAAATGACATGTGTACCTCTGGGAACTCCAGATCCTTTTTATCCCCCTCTCAAATACATATGCATGCAATTTCACAATAGTTCATACATACTCATTCTACTGTTTTCGTGTGGCATTTGACACTACTTCTTCTTTATCAGAAAGAACTCCTGGGTCAGGCTGCCCTCTCTTGTAACAGTCTCTCTGTCTGCCCCCCTTATCTCTGTCCTTCAGCTGCAGCAGTTCCTCTGAGCTTAGATTTTTTATGAGAACAGGCGGTCAGACAAAACAGCTACGTTTTCAAACTACAGACTTAACTCAAAGATGAACATTCACCTAAATCAAAATGGATTTCTACTCTGGAAAATTTCCATTCTGTCTCATTTCTCCCCCCTTTCCTAAAAATATGTAAATTCTGTTACTTAATGCAAATCCCTACTACAATAAGTGTCTCCTAATGCTTTACCATGTACATTTGATAAGGAGGTTAACACAGTTACTTGCTGTAGAATTCTCCAATTCCAAATTAGCAATATAAAGGATAACCCTAAACTTACTCCAACTAATATTAATAAAACTACAATGGGATGACACAACTAATTAAAGATTCCATTTGCAGTTGGTGACCACCCAAAAATTACATCCTACCAGTGATGATCTGCATTTTGTTTTATTCTTTGCAGAATTCTGGTTATTTCTTTTTATCATGTTGGACAGTAAATAGGGTTTTCTCTCCACTTTCTTGAATTTTCTTCAAGATCTCCAGTAGGTCTTTGTGTTAAAGAATTGTTTTGCCAATGTGAGGTTCATTCCAGTAGGTGATAGTCTGTGATACATTGTGTGATTGGTTTTAATTTACTGGGGCCAAGTACAAAAAATCACACCGAATATTCCTAACAAAATTACAAATACAAAAATTAGAATTATTTCTACTAAACAAAATAACATTGTTATTATGGATTTTTACAATAGCACAAGCAGTTCTCAAGCACATCCAACCTTTACCAGTATATAAGAGCACAGTTTTCTGATCAGTGACTGGATGAATTTTGAAGTGGCAAATACTCTGTTCAGTGTCTAAACACACACCTTGGGCATTAATAGTATTGCTTTCACAAATGAATCCTGGTTGTTCTCTAGTAATACAGGATTCTAAATTTGCTGTTTGCCATTTTTCATTCACCTTTCACACCCACACCCTATGTTCTGAAGAGTAGAGTGTTGGGGTCTGAATAATGAAGGGAGCTTGGGAAAATGGGAATATCCTCTGCAGTTAGGCAGGAGCTTCTACCCAAAATTCTCCAGTTCTGTTATTCAAATTGTTGCCAGAAAGTTCCATGTTCTCTGTATTGGACAATTTTTGCTGCATTAATTGTAATATTTCAAATCATCCTTTCCTGTTGGTTCCTCTGTTTAGACCCTGCCTTAACCTTTCCCCTTTTAGAAATGTATAAACATCCCTGAAGACCCTGAATCCTGCTTTTTCTACTTCGTTCCTTGTATGGTGCATGCTGTTTAGTTTGTTGTTTTATCATTACATTAAAGTTATTTTTCTGAGATACTAGATCAAGCTGTCTCTCTCACCAAAGTCACCAGGGCCGGTTCTCGGAGAAGTCACTGGCCAGCTGTCCTGGCTGGGACTGGGGGGCTTCACCTGGCACCTGAACAGGGACGTCTGACATTCAGGGGACCTGCTGGGAACCAGCCCTGCCTCCAGGAGTGGGTCATAGGACCTTTCCCTTCTTGACGGAGTGAAGCCTGGGACAACTTCGCTAGGTAAGTAACAAGGAGGACGTTGCCTTATCATCATTCTTCTGAAGAAGGTAGGAGAAGGACAACATCTGCCCCATTTGCTATATTCCCCTTCGTTAGCATTTCTCAAAGTTGTTTTAAAAATGGGGGGAAGGATGTCTGTAGTAGAAAGAGACACCTATAAAACATTTAAGACTGGCAAACCGGGGAAAGAAATTTGAAAAAAAGGAGCTGCCAGAATTGGTCAGATGGGTCTTTACAGATGCCATGGACATCACCGAGTCTAAATTCTACTAATTCCTGGGATTCAGTTGGAAAGGACATTTACAATTCAGTTGCTAATCGGAACCACTCCGCACAAAAGCTAATTCCCATCTTTCAAAAAATATATGACGTCCAATTGGATATATATATGTTGTCCAATTGGAAGAGAAAGAAAGAAAGATGAGAGTGAAATTACTTGGAGAAGAGAAAAGGTTGGATAACTCTGACAAACCTGGATATGCCAACCCTGCTTTTTCCTTCAAACTTTATCCGTCATCCAACCCAGAGGACAGACATGGGGCCAAGATGGCAGATGCCTGTGCCTGTAGCTGGCCCTGGGAGAAATATGGCTTAGCCGGTGACCCTGCTGGCCTGTGTCCGTTGTCACCAGACCCTCCACCTGAGACCCATGGTAGCAGTGTGCAGGCTACCTTGGACTTCTCCCACTCCGTCCCACCAGTTCCCTCGCGTTCTCCTCACCCCGTCACCCTGACTAACCCTGAGCAATCCAACCCCATTAAAGACACTAATGGCTGTGTCATCACTGAATGCCATCCTAAGACTGTCGGCCATTTTGAAGCTCCTTCTAACAACTTCAGTTAATGCCCTGGCTTGTTGGGAAACCCCACCCCAAGCCCTGCCCATCCCAAACCCGGGCACACCCAACACCCTAAGGGAATTCCTCCTCCTGCTAACACTGGAAGTTTGTCTAATAGTCGCCTCCCTCTTCTGGAAGCCGTAATTAGACCTGCAGGAATCCCGGGAGGCCCCACCCCCAAGATGGCGGCATCCAGGACATCAAAGTCCAACTTGAAGTTTGGTGAGGGGAGGTATCAGAGATGAAGGAAAGTGTTTATGGCTAAGGACTATTCTTCCCTTAGCTGATTTATTCTCCTCCTCTTCATCTGAGGAAGATGTCTGCTGGTTGGAGTCTAGACAAGGTGCCTGGGAAAGGATAAAGAAAGAAGCAATAAAGAAGGTGACTGGGAAATAGTAAACAAATCAGATGTCATGCCAGTGTGATATAACAGGAAGGGCAATCCCACTTAGGAAGCTTTGGCATTCAGTGAGATTAAAGAATTAAGTAAGGCCGCTCGAGAATGTGGAAGAAGTTCACCGTATTTTTCTAATCTCCGTGCTGCAACCTTCTCTGCTCATCTTTTAACACCCCATGATTTACGCTATATTATGACATCATTGTTATCCCCCACTGAACATTCCTTGTGGGAAGTGGGGTGGAAGCGATTATTGCATAAGTTGTTGCAAGATGATGCTGCTAATGAGATGTGGACCAATTGAACTATAGATGAAATAGTGGGGCAAGGGAACTTCACTGACCCTGACGTGCAAGCTGTGGCTCTTCCAAGGAGTCTTCTAAATAGCATTAAAGATGCAGCAAAAAAGGCTCTCATGCACATACCTGAAGCTAACAAACCTCAACTGGACTTTGCAGATATTAAGCAAGGCCCTGCGGAACCTTATATGGCCTTTTTGGATATACTTAAATTGACCCTTGATAAGCAAGTCACAGAAGACCAAGTAAGAGAAAAGTTGCTACAGCAATTAGCGATAAGTAATGCTAATATAGAATGCAAAAAGGTCTTGAGTGCTCTACCTTTAGAACCGGAACCTACCATCCCTCAGAAGGTGGAAGGTTGTAATAAATTGGCTACTCCTGAGCACACTGCAATCATTCAGGCACAGATGCTGGTCAATGCCTTGAATGATTTCCAAAAAAACTCTCAAAAGCAGCAAAGCCAAAAGACAGGACTATTACAGCGACCTGAGTGGGACGCTGCTGGTGAGAGAGAGGCTGTGAATCTTGTATCTTGATCAGAAGGCTGAATTTATTAATATATGATATAATACATTATAGTTATACTAAAAAGAATATAGAGAGAGGTTTTCAGAGCTGCTAGCTAAGCTAAGAAGAGATAGAAAAGAACCCACAACAAAGTTGTGGCCAAGGACTCAGTCCCCTGGCTTGAACTGATGATTGGCTCTTAATTATAAACATAGAAAATGAGCCAATCAAGGTGAATCCTATTGCATTCCACAGCAGCTGATAATAATTGTTTACCTTCTCTTCGGGGGCCTCTGGTTCCCGAAGACACAGAAATCTGAAATAAAGGATTTCTGTGGAGAAATGTCTGCGACACAGGACAATGTTATAACTGCAGGCAAAGGGGGCATTGGACAAAGAACTGTAACAAAGCTAAGAGGGGGACTTACCAAAACCAGTGTAATTGTGGAAAAAACAAATAAAACACTAATCAGTTCCATCAAGTGCAGGCTCACCACTGCTGTCAGTCGGGAAACTTCCAGCCAAGCGTGGGACAGAGGCATGTGAGGACATAAGAACCCCTCTCATCCGGCACACTGACCACTGGAGACTGAGTATTCCACAGCTGCAGCACCTCATTGGAAACCTTCCCACCTTGGTACCACCAGGTAACCGACTGGAATTGTCAACTGCCCAGTCAGCGATAAACACAGATATAATACATCACACCATTTCTATGGGTTGTTATGGCCCAGAAACTAGACCGTGACATCTTTTAATAATGGGACTAGATAGGTGTAATGCGTAAGGTTTATACATGTTTATCTACGGTTCTCACTGCCACTTCTGCTCAAGAAAACACTGTTCTAGTGTGGTGCGCTGACACCCCTTGCTTCTTTCCAGAGGGATGGACTTTTGCTCAAGCCTTTTTGTTACCTGAAATGGGTGAAAATTTACCTTCAGAGCCCTGTGTTACCTGGACTAAGCAAATTGGTTCAGGGAGAATAAAAGTTACTTGCACTCTCACTTGTTTAAACAAAACCATTACTCTTACTGGACTTGTAGATACCGGTGCAGATGTTACGGTAATTTCCTAGGACTACTGGCCCCCAGAACGGACTCTTGTTCCGTCTTTGGACACCCTACTGGGAATCAGGGGACACAGAAATACTATGTGGAGTCTGCACCCCGTTTTCTTTAAAGAACCTGAAGATCATGTGGCAACTGAAAACCATTTGTCATCAACAAAAGCCAAATTCCTATTTGGGGGAGAGACATTTTATCCCAATGGGGTTTAAAATTAGAAACAAATTTTTAGCAAGGGCCACTGATGAGCGTGGTGCAGTTAAATTGACCTGGACATCAGACAAGCCTGTCTGGGTAGATCAGTGGCCCCTTCCAATTGATAAATTGACCGCGCTAGAAACCTTAGTAAACGAACAGTTACTTAAAGGATGTGCTGTCCCCACAAACAGCCCATGGAATACCCTCATATTTGTTATTTAGAAACCTCGCAGTGATAAATGGAGACTACTCCAAGATCTAAGGAAAATAAATGAAGTAATTGAGGAGATGGGACCATTACAGCCTGGCTTACCATCACCAAATATGATTCCTAAGCATTGGGCGCTAATAGTCATTGATTTGAAAGACTCTTTTTTCAGCATCCCTTTACATCCAGAGGATGTGCCAGGATTTGCTTTTTCAGTGCCCTCAATTAACAGACAATCGCCATTGAAGAGATTTCATTGGACCGTATTACCACAAGGCATGCATAACTCACCAACCATTTGTCAGTGGTATGCGTCTAAAATCCTTTCATCTGTTCGAGAGAAATTTCCTCAGTCCATGATATTTCATTACATGGGCGACATACTAGTTGCTGCACAGGATAATGTTGCCCTAAAAACTGTTACCACAGAAGTAATTGCTAAAATACATGAGGCTGGATTACAAATAGCTGAAGATAAAATACAGCAACTTCCTGCTTGGCAGTACTTAGGCTACAGAATTACAGTATACAGTTGTGTTGCAAATCATGCATCTACAAGACAGCCCTGTGATGCTACATGATCTCCAGAGACTCACTGGATCTATTAACTGGATTTGAACTCTCCTAGGGATTACCAATCAAGATTAAGCCCCTTTGTTCGAGTTACTACAGGGAGGCACAGATTTAAACTCCCCGAGAGAACTAACAGGAGAAGCAAAAACTGCTTTGGCCAAAGTGTCTGCAGCTGTACAAAGCCATCAAGCCCATCGATACCATCCAGAACTACCCTTTCTATTTGCAATCTTAGGGGAAAGTCCACATCTGTATGGTCTAATTTTTCAATGGAACAAAAGTTTGTTTGACACCTTATTGATTTTAGACTGGGTTTTTTTGCTTTACCAAATGTCTAAGACCATTCCTACAATCGCTGAAATCCTAACACAGCTAATGATGAAAGCACAACTCTGAATGCATACCTCAAGTCTGTATAGATGTTTATTCTCTTTCCTTTTGCCATTTCCAAGGCTCAGGTCGGGGCAATTATCTCAGCCTTCTGCACAGAGGTGCCTGTCGGTAAGGGCCCAGATTCGATTACCTCTCTGCAGGTGGTCACTGCATACCCAGCATGTCACTTTCCATTGGCAACATAGGCACTCCCATCAGTGAACCAGGTCTCTGCATCATCCAAAGGAGTGTCCTTTAAGTCCGGGTGGCTGAAGTAGGTAGCTTCAATGGTCTCCAGGCAATTGTGGTGTACTGCTTCTCCTTGATTTCCACTGAGAAAAGAAGCTGGGTTGACAATATTAGTTACCACTATCTCTACATCATCTTGCTCTACCATTATGGCCTGGTATTTCAGGAACCTGTGTGCTGAGAACCAGTGGTGACCCTTTACTGCCAATACTGTGGACTCTGTGTGGTACACTAGCACAGTAATTTTCTGTCCCAGGGTAAACTTGGGTGCCTCTTGAACATTCAGCATGACTGCTCTACACCTCTGAGGCAACCTGGCCATCTCTGGGTTGTTGCATCTAGTTTCTTAGAGAAGTAAGCAACTGCCCTCTGGTATGGACCCAACTCCTGAGCCAGTATTCCCAGGGCAATTCTTTGTCTTTCATGGGAAAATAGAAAGAATAGTTTACTTACATCTGGAAGTCCCAAAGCTGGAGCTGACATGAGGGCACTCTCTAGCTGGTGAAAGGCCCATGTGGCATATTTTGTCCACTGGAGATCTCTGTTTCCATTGGCAATAAGAGCATAGAGGGGTCTGATGAGCAGTCCATAATTATAAACCCACAGCCAGCACCACCCTACCATGCCTAAGAAGTTTCAGAGTTCCTCTGTTGTCTGGAGTTTTGGGGTTTGGCATATGGCTTCTTTGCGAGCCTGCCCTAAAGTCCGTTGTGCAGCACTGACTCGTACCCCAGGTAGATTATTTTCTGTTTCACTCCCTGTGCCTTTTTCTTTGATACTCTGTATCCTTGGGGTCCTAGGAAATTTGAAAGGCTTACTGTCCAGGCTACACACGCTTCCCTCAACTGAGTGGCCACTAGAAGATCATACACATAATGCAACAGCCTGCCTTCTTCCTGTGGAGCTTCCCAGGACTCTGGATCTTTGCAAGTTGCTCCCCAAACAGAGTGGGGGAATTTTTGAAACCTTGAGGAAGCACGGACCATGTGAGCTGGGTTTTGCACCTGCTTTTAGGGCTTTTCCATTTGAATGCAAAAATTTTCTGGCTGACGTTTTGGATAGGGAGGCAGAAGAAGGCATCTTTCAGGTCTAAAATGGTAAACCAGGTTAGCTCAGGTATTAGACAAGTTAGTAAAGTATATGGATTTGCTACCACAGGATATAAATCTTCTGTTACTTTATTGACAGCCCCCAAATTCTGTAATATTCTGTATGACCCATCAGATTTCCGAAAGGGTAAAATGGGAGTATTGAAATAAGATTGGCATTCTTTCAATAACCCCAACGGCAGAAAATTTTCAATTATTGGTCTAATTCCTTCCCTGTCTTCCTTTTTAGGGGGCACTGCGTAATTCTCACTGGTTGTGACCCTTCCTTAAGCTTAATTACTACAGGGGAGGCATTTCTCACACTCCCTGGTACATCAGAGGCCCATACCCAAGGAAATACTTGACTTAGTATCTCTTCATCAATTTCCTCCTTAATTTCAATATCTGTTATGGTTAAACTTAATAGCTCTATGTACTTCTTATCATTCACCTTCAGAGAAACTTCTCCATTTTTGAATGTAATGCTTGCTTGTAACTCCAATAAATCTCTCCCTAAAAGTGCTTTTGGCAAATTGGGCATAAACAAAAACCTATTTATACCCCATTGTTTTCCCAATTTGTACCTTAAAGGTTTGCAAAAATATGCCTTTTCAGACTTGCCAGTTGCTCCCCACTGGCCAGTTGCTCCCCACACTACAACATAATAATTCTCGACAGGTACTAAAGTTTTATTTAAAACTGAATATGTGACCCCTGTATCCAAAAATTCCACCCTTTTCCCTTCTTCCCCCAGCCCCATCGTTATAACCAGTGGGTCCACTGGGGTAGAATTCCCCAGTCCTCCTCAGTTTTTTTGTACATGTGTAGCCACTTGTCGGTCACCTTGTCTCTGTTCTGGGCATTGATTTTTCCAGAGACCAATTCTTTTACAAATTGCACACTGGTTTCTGCCCAGCCAAGGTGGTCCTTGTCTGGGTGGTCCCTGATTGTATTTTCTTTGCCTTTCCTCCTGTACCACTGCTACCAACTTTTTCATTCCTTGTTTATATCCTTCTTCCCAGTTACTAAAATACCCTCCATGACTCTTCTAGCAAGACTTCAAGGTTTCTCCCTTCCGGCCCCCAGATATTCTGAAGTTTATGTCTAATATCTCTAGCAGACTGCCCCAAAAATGAATTAACTGGCCTGATTCATCCCTGTCTCAGACCCCAGATCCAATTATGTATGATGACACATAGCATCCCTTAAACATTCTAGAAACTCAGACAGTGTCTTGGAAGGGCCCATCTTAAGGGAATATAAGGCAGACCAATTTATGGTTTTTGGAATAGCTCTTTCCACTTCTGTTGCTATCCACTCTTGATAATCTGCTAATCTCTTTACTTCTGCTGATACATTGGGATCCCATTATGGGTCTTAGTGGGGAAAATATTCTTTTACATCTAGCTGCTTGCTCTTGCAGTAATCCTCTGCCAAAGTCCCTGCTGTCTTTAAGATCAGCTGTTTTTCTGTTTCAGTGAAAGCATCCAGTAGTAAATGGATGTCAACCCAATCTGGATTGTGTTGTTTGATAACATATCATAGACATTTGGCAGTAAGTATCAGATTGATGCGATAATTCCTAGCAATCCTTTCCCATGCCTCTAAATCCAGAGCGGTAAATGGATTAATCAATAACTTCCCTTCTTCTGGTCCCAATGCCTCTCACAGAGGGGCCTGTAACACTCTTGCCTCCTAGTTCTAGATGCAACTGGACTGTCAGGAGGGGGGTGGATTCTAGTGGGTGTGCTTTCCCAGCCTGAGTCCTCCTCCTTTTTGGGGAAGTCCTCTTCCTCTTCATGCTCATCCTCAATCTCCCTTCCCCCAGGAGGAGCTTTTATGAAATCAAATGTATCTCATTCTTGCCCCTCAGAATGATAAAACTTGTCTGATCTCATACACCACTGTCCTATTGTTTTGCGGAGAAAAGAAGAAACCTCACAACTTTATAAAAGTTGTAAAGCTTGGTATGTTTTATTACGGCGACAGACACATGTGGAGAAAACTCTCCTCAAAAGGCATGCGTACCTCTGAGAACTTCAGATCTCCTTTTATCCCCCTCTCAAATACATATGCATACAGTTTCACAATAGGTTCATACATATTCATTTTTATGGGTTTCGTGTGACTTTTACCGCTAGTTCCTTTTTATCAGAAAGAATTCCGAGGTCAGGCTGACTTGCCCTTACAGCAGTCCCTGTCTCTCTCTATCATCTTCTGTCTCCTTCCCTTTATCTCTGTCCTTCGCTGAAGTAACTTCACTGAACTTAGGCCTTGCAGTCTGGCTAAATAACTACGATTTCTAACCACGGACTCAACTCAAAAATGTACATTTCACCTAAATTAAAATGGATTTCTATCCTGGAAAATTTTCACTTTGCTTCATTCCCCCCTTTCCTAAAAGGAGGAAATAAATTCTTTTACTTTGTACAAATTCCTATGACAACAAGTGTACTTTAGTGCTTTACCATGTATGTTTGATAATGGATAATCCTGAATTTATTCTAACTAATATTAACAAAACTACAGTAGGATGACACAACTTATTAAAGATTCTATTTGTAGTTGGTGACCACCTAAAGACCACATCCCACCAGAGATGATCCACATTTTGTTTTATTCTTTGTAGAACTCTGGTTATCTCTTTTGTATCATGTTGGACAGTAATTAAGGTTTTCTTTCCACTTTCTTGGATTTCTTTCAAGATTTCCAATAGGTCTTGGTGCTTAATTAATTGTTTTACTAATGTTAGGTTCATCCCAATAGGGCTAGGTGATAGTCTGCGATACATTGTGTAATTGGTTTTGATCAGCTCGTGGGATGTCACTGGTACCGAATACGAAAAATCACACCCAATAATCTTAACAAAATTATAAATACAGAAATTAGAATGATTTCTACTAGACAGAATAACATAATTGCTATCAATTTTTACAGCAGCACAAGCAGTTCTCAGGCATACACCCTTTTCCAGTATATACGAGCACAGTTTTCTGGTCAGTGACTGGATGAATTTCAAAGCGGCAAATACTCTGCTCAGTGTCTAGACACACATCTTGGGCATTAATAGTATTGCTTTCACAAATGAATCCCATCTGCTCTCTAGTAATGCAGGATTCTAAGTTTACTGTTTGCCACTTTTCATTCATCTTTCGTGCCCACACTCTATGTTCTAAAGGGTAGAGTATTGTTTTTTCATGGTTTAATCTTAGGGCAATGATGATATGGATAACATAAACAGTGGCATTACATATGGTAAGCACAAAGGCAGTGGCCACATTAGAAACAGGATCATAGGTGAAATTCACCATAGTCCCCCAGGTTTGAAACTTCCTTTCAAAATCTGTTGCATTATCCCGCCCAATTTTCCGAATTTCAGCTGAAAAATTACCTTCACCCCCTTCCCGTATGATCAGAGCTGCTGTTGTTTGCATCTATAACTGTGACTGTATACAACTGAAAGCTAAAGACACATTATCTTGAGCTGTACTAAGTGCTTCTACTATTAACTTGTGGTCTTGGTCCCCAGCCTTTTCATACTTCCTTACTTTGGCAGTATTTTTGAAATCTGTCACTGGCTAGTTCCTAATGCCAATAGAGATGACTGTAAAGGCTGCTTCAATTTTGTTAGGCTACCTGCTGCAGTGGCCAGTTTATTCATCAGTATTTCTGAATCAATTCCATTTAAAACTCCTAATCCTGTCCCTAATATGCCAGTTAGATCCTTTCTTATTCTGCTCCTGAGATATGCCTCTCTTTGTAACCACGTTGTCCAGCCCTAAAAGGATGTTTTTAGGAAGGAGGAGCAGGCTGGTTGGATTTTTGAGATGTTAATTTGCATTTTCAACTCCACACGTTTGAGAGACCATTCTGGATTGAATAATAGATGTTGTTCACTCACATTCTTTACTATGTAGGGGCCTATTTCATGCACTTTAGGTTCAAGTTTGGGTAGAGTCTGAACTAGTATGGGTTGTATAAGGCCCTGCTGTTGTAAAAAGTGCAGTGTCTACTTTGAATTTAAATGAAAGTCTGATAGCAACTCGAGCTCAAAGGCAGGTCACTTCTACAGGCTGTATCAAGGTGAAATTACACCAACAGTCTGATTCACTTAGGTTATCACAGACTTCCTGGTGTTCATATACACCAGGGGAGATTGAGACACTAATTACATCTGGTCTCTCATAAGTCATCCTATTGATGACCTGGCACTCTACTTTGATTTCTTCTCCTCTGATTCCTTGAAGTGCCCACAGTTCCCGTTCCTGCCGTTCTTGCTTCTCATATACCTGATTCTCGTGGATTACTACAGTGGATAGGTTTAAATATTTTATCTCAGAAGGTTCTCCCATGGATCTAGTATACTAATTAAAAGCCTGGGACGAAGGCCATTCAGCATTACTTTGGATAGAGGTACTCTCTAGTTCTGAAACTTCAGTTACAATTACATACAAAACAATTCTGTAAACTAAAGTATGAACTACTCCCGACCGCAATATACTCATTTTGCCCGAGTAAGTTTTAGTCTCAGTTCATTCTCTTCTGGTGTCACTCTCCAAGGGACTTCTAGGGCTTTCTTCACTCCAGAGTGATGGATCCAGGCATTCTGCTCCTTGATTTTGATTACAGTGAAGGTGGTGAGAAGTACTTGCAATGGTCTCTCCCACTGTGGTTCTGAAGTCTTCTCTGTAAGAGACTTAACACATACATCATCCCCAGGCTATCTAACTCCCTGCTCTGAGTTCCAGCCACATGTTTCTCAATTTCTCTGAGCTGTTTCCTTAAAGCCACCATGTAGGTGGACATTCTGGACATTCCCTTTGTATTCTATATGGTCTTCTATAAGGCATCTCAAAAGGATTCAGCATTCCTTTAGCTCAAGGAATGCTTGAATTTGCAATAGTGCCAGTGGAAGAGCCTGGGGCTAGGGTAGATTAACTTCTTGCCCCAGTCTTACAATCTACTGCTTAATCAAATGATTAATTTTCTCTACCTGGCTACTTGATTGGGGCAGTATGGAGTGTGAAGTTCTTAATCTATGCCCAGGTGGCCACTAATCTGTTGCACTGCTTTGGAAATGAAATATGATTCTTTATCTGAGGACATCATGGCTGGAACTCTGAAGCGTGGTATTATTTCTTGTAAAAATAATCTGGTCACCTCTTGAGCTTTGACAGTTCTGGTGGGGAATGTTTCTGGCCACCCTGAAAATGTATCTATCAATACCAGTAAATACTGATACCCCCCTTTCCTTGGGAGTTCTGAAAAGTTAATTTGCCACTGCTGTACAGGCCCATGGCCTCTCCCAGTCTGACTGAGTTTCAGCCGGGGGCTATTTTTGGGGTTAGTCTGGAGGCAAGGATCACATTGTCAGCTTACCTGAGTGATAGTGGCATGTAAATTCATGACAACGATTCTTTCAATCAGATGTATGTTCTAGAAAGCCTGTGGAAATTACTACTTCAAAGTCAACACTTCATTTCAATGCACTCTGTATCACTGGCAGCCTTGGTCATTTTGAGAAAGGAGCCACTCTCTATAAAAGGCTTTTAAGTAGTTAGGCCCTAGTGTGTTTTCTAGTGCTCTTCCTTCACTAGTAACCATGAAAATGGGAAGGGATTACTAGCTCTCTTTCAGTGGTAGCCCACCCCTTGCAGTTGTATGTCTCTTCTGATTAGTATTATGGCTTACCTTCGAGGAAAATCTGTACCTCACCCTTTGCTGCTTTCTTTGCCTCTCCATCCGCCAGCTCATTTCTCTCCTCCAATTTTAAGCTCCTCTCTGGTGTGCCTTAATATGCTTCTTCAGGTAGCTGAACTGCTTCCAGCAGCTGGATTGTCTCTTCTTTCCCTGTGAGGTCAGCAGTCCCCTCTCCTTCCAGATGGCTCCATGTGCATGCACGACTCTGAATGTCTTTTGCTGTTTCTAAGGCATGGGTCAATGCATTTATCTCAGCCTTCTGTGCAGAGGTACCTGTTAGTAAGGGTCCAGACTCTATTACCTCTCTACACGTAGTCACTGTGTACTTTGCATGTCGCTTTCCACTGGCAATGTAGCTGCTTCCGTCAGTGAACCAGGTCTCTGCATCGTCCAGAGGAGTGTCCTTTAAGTCTGGGTGGCTGGAGGCTGGAGTAGGTAGCTTCAATGGTCTCCAGGCAATCATGGTGTACTGCTTCTCCTTGATTCCACTGAGAAAAGAAGCTGGGTTGACAATATTAGTCACTACTATCTCTACATCATCTTGCTCTACCATGATGGCCTGGTATTTCAGAAACCTCTGTGGTGAAAGCCAGTGGCCACCCTTTACTTCCAGTACTGCAGACACTGTGTGGGACACTAGCACAGTCATTTTTGTCCGAGGGTAAACTTGCGTGCCTCTTGAATATTCAGCACAACTGCTGCTACACCTCTGAGGCAACCTGGCCAGCCCTTGGCTGTTGCATCTAGTTTCTTAGAGAAGTAAGCAACTACCCTCTGGTATGGACCCAAATCCTGAGCCAATATTCCCAGGGCAATTCATTGCATGGAAAAATAGAAAGAATAGTTTACTTACATCTGGAAGTCTCAATGCTGGAGAGGCATGAGGGCACTCTCTAGCTGGTGAAAGGCCCATGTGGCATATTTTGTCCACTGGAGATCTCTGTTTCCATTGGCAATAAGAGCATAGAGGGGTCTGATGAGCAGTCCATAATTATAAACCCACAGCTGGCACTACCCTGCCATGCCCAAGAAGTTTTGGAGTTCTTTTGTTGTTTGGGGTTTTGGGGTTTGGCATATGGCTTCCTTGCCCTAAAGTCTGCTGCTTAGCATTCACTTCCTACCCCAGGTAGATTACCTTCTGTTTCACTACCTGTGCCTTTTTCTTTGAGACTCTATCCTTGGAGTCCTAGGAAATTCAGAAGGCTTACTGTCTAGGCTTCTCTCACTTCCCTTGTCTGAGTGGCTACTAGAAGATCATCCATGTACTGCAACAGCCTCCTTTCCTCTTGTGGAGCTTCCCAGGACTCTGGGTCTTTGCAAGTTTCTCCAGTCGGAGTGGGGAATTTTGAAGCCTTCAGGCATATGGACTATGTGAGCTTGTGTTTGAATGCAAAAATTTTCTGGCTGGCTTCGTGGATAGGGAGGCAAAAGAAGGCATCTCTTAGGCCTAAAGCAGTGAACCAGGTTAGCTCAGGTGTTAAACAAGTTAGTAAAGTATATGGATTTGCTACTACAGGGTATAAATTCTGTGTTATCTTATTGACAGCCCTTAATCCAGTACTATCAATTATTGGGCTGATTTCTTCCTTATCTTCCTTTTGAGGGTACTACTCAACTCTCACTGCTTATGTTCTTTCCTCAAGCTTGATTACCATGGGGGGGGGGGGCATTTTTCACTCTCCCTGATACAGCAGAGGCCCATACCCTTGAAAACACTTATTTACTTATTCTAGTATCTCCTTACTAATGTCTTTCTTAATTTCAGTGTCTGTTAATGTTAAGCCTAACATCTTCATTTGCCTCCAGAGTAAGCTTTCTCATTTGAGAATGTTTAGCAAATTGAGCAAATTGTACAAAAACTTCTAAGTACACAGAGTACACGTTACTTTAAGGGTTTGCAAAAGTATGCCTTCTCAGACTGGCCAGTTGTTCAGTTGTTCCCCACACTACAACATAAACATTCTCCACAGGTACTAAAGCTTTATTTAAAACTGAATATATGGCCCTTGTGTTGACTAAAATTCTTCCCTTTTGGGGAGGTCATCTTTATCTTTCCTCCCTTACCTTGGGAGGAGCCTTTAACGAATCATATGTACTCATTTTACAAACTGTGATTGCTGTGCATTTCAGCATGATAATCTTTGTTTGACTTCATACATTGCTATCTTATGCTGTATGCTGAACAACATGTTTATTTGCTTTCTCTTTGCCTTGTTTTCCTTTTCAAGGGCCAAGATCAGAGGGCGGTCTGATCTCACAGTCTCTTTGCCATTCTGGGTGATTTCTTAAAACAAAAAGACATTTCAGCATACAAAAACCCCATCCCATTTATCTTCCTATTTTAAAACAGCACTAACTGCAATGAAGTATTATAAATCTTTTTATTTTCTGAGCTGCTCCTACTGGCAAGCCTTCTCCCAGTGAGCCCCTCCCAAAAGGGGCTAATTTAGGAACCTCTTTGCTCTGGTCAGTTCTCATTATCTCTTTCTCCTTGCCCTATCTCGCTTCCACTCAAACCTCTTTTCACAGACCTTCACAGTAGTTTCTCAGTCTTCCTCCTACACACACACAGCTCCAGGTGACAGGTATCAGATGTGATTCCCACACACAAGCCTTAAGATCTTAGGTTCTGAATCAGCTTGATCAGAAACCTTTAATTTACACTCGGAGCATGTGCCCTGACCCTTCTTAGAACAGCAATACCAGCGTTTCTCACAAACACCACACTGCAATAATACCTGCACATCCAGCTTCTGCCCACAGGTCATTCCCGTGTTCCCTGGGGAAACAGGGCAGCCAGAGCTGTCCCTGTGCTCAGGGGACAGCCACTGTCACCTCACGCAGCGTGCCAGCCTCTTGATGCACCAAAGGCTCCCCAAAATTGCCCGCAAAGGCAGGGTATTCTGTTTGTTACAGAGAACTCTAAATCCCTACCGCAGCCCAGACTTACTACAGTACCAGCTGAAGCCTCATAAATCTCCTAAGTCTCATTCATCTCTTCTATCTAAACTCTGTTTTCCAAAATATCAGTCTTTTCTAGTTCTCTTCTTGCACAATCTAATTAAGCATTGTGTCTACTTACACTTGTTTTACTGCCTTGCAAAAAGGCTGTGCTTGTCACAGCCGAAACTCTGATATGCCCACAGACACAGACACACATGCACCACCCCTGCCCCCCCTCCTTTATCTCAAATTCACTAGAGCCAAGGCTTGAATAGCTGTGAGGGGGGGAATTCTTGGAATTCCTTTAATTCGCTTTATCGTAGTTAAGCATAAATCACCATACCATAGCTCTTCTGTGTAAAATGCTACTCTTGTTGCAAACAAAATCTTAAAATCTCCACAAACACTACTACACAATCTGAGAATTAAATTACCACAATGCAGTGGAAGAAAATCACCACACAAAATCACTGGGAAAGGGCATATCTCTCAAAGTGCTCACTTTTCTCATCACAACACAGCATACCATAATTCAGCATTTACTCACATCAGTTTTTCCTGGACACAATCAAAATAACAGCACACAGTCTAGAGATCAAGTCCAAACATCCAGGGCAAAGGAACTCTCTGAGCTCATACTCACAGTTAAAATGTACCAAATCTACACAAATCACTACATTTAAACATGATAAATACCATCACTGACGTTCTTCCACTCGCTTCTCCGCGGGGCACTTATCTCCCTGCCCCCACAGCCTGCTGCAGCCTCAGGCCTCACTCGGCTGCTTCAAACAGGGGCAGTACTCACCCCCCCACACTGTAGAGCACTGTAGATCTACTCTCTTTTATACACCATACATTTATACACTTGCATGATTACAGAGTGCACTGACCACACAATGCATTAACCATACAGCGACACAGTGTCCGGACACCACACACACACACACACACACACACACACACACAAAACACACGCGGGTTCAGCAGTTCTGCCCTATCAGAACAATGAACCCCGATACACACATACACGGGTTCCCCCGACTCACCCCCAGAGTCACTAGCGGTCAGCCCTATTAGAACGATTAACTCTGTCTCTACTGTAGCTGCTCCATCAGCTGTACCCAGACGTCTCTGAGTGATTTACTCTCTAGCACTCTTTCCTCCCCCGGGGGCCCCTCAGTACATAGTGTTTTCTCCTCCGCAGGCGAGCAGGTCCTTGTCTGTCCTCGCAGGAGGCAAGTCGAAACGAGTAGAGCCCCACCAGGAAAAAAAATCCTAGGGTGTGCCTTGGAGGTCCGTCTATCCCCCCTGCCCCTGCGGGGACAGAGAACTCCTGGCTTGGCTTGCCATAATGTTTTGTGGAGAAAAGAAGAAACCTCACAACTTTATAAAAGTTGTAAAGCTCAGTATGTTTTATTACGGTGCTGGACACACGCGGAGAAAACTCTCCTCAAAAGGCATGCGTACCTCTGAGAACTTCAGATCTCCTTTTATCCCCCTCTCAAATACATATGCATACAGTTTCACAATAGGTTCATACATATTCATTTTTATGGGTTTCGTGTGACTTTTACCGCTAGTTCCTTTTTATCAGAAAGAATTCCGAGGTCAGGCTGACTTGCCCTTACAGCAGTCCCTGTCTCTCTCTATCATCTTCTGTCTCCTCCCCTTTATCTCTGTCCTTCGCTGAAGTAACTTCACTGAACTTAGGCCTTGCAGTCTGGCTAAATAACTACGATTTCTAACCACGGACTCAACTCAAAAATGTACATTTCGCCTAAATTAAAATGGATTTCTATCCTGGAAAATTTTCACTTTGCTTCACTATATTGCATGCTGAACAACAATGCTTGATTTGCCCCCTCTTTGCCTTGTTGTCCTTTCCAAGAGCTAACACCATTGGGTCAGAGGGAGCTCTGAGCCCACGGTCTCTTTGCCATTCCTGGTGATTTCTTAAAACAAAATACGTATCAGCATACAAAACCTCGTTCCATTTACCTTCCTGTCTTAAAAACAATATTAACTGCAATAAGGTATTATAATCTAAAGTTCCAGTGGGTGGCCACTTTGCTCCGTCCTCTAACCTGTATAATGGCCAGCGTGTGCAGTGTTGAATTAGATATTTTTTATTCTCAGAGCCCCCCCTGCTGGTGACTTCCTTCCAGTGGGCCAACATGCACCCCAAGGGGCTAGTCTGAGGAACTTCTTTGCTCTGGTTAGTTCCCATTATCTCCTTCTCCTTGTCCTTTCTCATTTCCATCCAAACCTCTCTTCACAGAGCTTCACAGCTGTTTCCCAGTTTTCTTCCCACACACACCCCCAGGTGGCAGGTATCAGATGTGATTTCCCACACACAAGTTTTAAAATCTTAGGTTCTGAATCAGCTTGATCAGGAAACCTCAATTTACACTCAGGGCATGCACCCCGACGCTTATTAGAACAGCAATACCAGCATCTCTCACAAACTCCGCACTGCAATAATACCCACGCAGCGTGCCAGCCTCTCGATGCACCAAAGGCTCTCATGAATTGCCCGCAGAGGCAGGCTATTCTGTTTATCACTTCAGGGAATTCTAAATCTTCTTTGGCAAGTTGTTCCCAGTCCAGACTTACTATAGTACCAGCTGAAGCCCAATAAAGCTCCTCTAAATGAACTCGTTCATCTCCTCTATCTATCCAATAATTCACAGGATTCACAAACTCCCAGGTGTCAAGTCCAAACCACTGGGGCAGAGGAACCACTTGAGTTCATCTAGCCACGGTTAAAGTGTGCACAATCTACACAAATCCCCACCTTTGAACTCAATAAATGTCCTCACCCACGCTTCTCCACTTGCTCCACTTCTCTGCCTGGTGCTCCCTGCCCCCACAGCCTGCCCCAGCTGGCGCCTCAGGCCTCACTCGGCCACTTCAGTGGCGGGCAGAAACTCCCCTGCACTGTAGGTATATTCAGTTACGCGCTCTCTTTCAAACACCATGCACTCGCACAATTACAAGACACTAACAGTAACCACACAATGCATTTACCATACAATGTCTGGACACCACAAACACACACACAGGTTCACTTGACTCACCCCCAAAGTTGACAGTGGTCACTCTATTGAACAGTGAACCCCCATTTCTAGTCCAGCCGCCCCATCGACCGGTCTGCCTGCTGGCACAGGAATGAGGCTGAGCATTCAGACGTCTTTCAGTGACTCATTCAGTCGTCCTATCTCTCTCTCCCCCAGGGCCCCTCAATACATACCGTGTTTATCTCTGCACACCAGCAGGTCCTTGTCTGTCTCGGCAGGAGGCAAGCCAAGACAGGCAGAGGTCGTCCGAGAAAATCCCAGGACATGCCTCAGGAGGTCTGTCTTCCCTCTGCCCTGCGAGAACAGAGACGGTCTCCTGCCTGGCTCGCCAAAAAGATTTGCGGAAGCAAACATTCTTCACAACTACTGTGGAAGTTGTAAAGCCAGTATGTTTATTACAGTGCTGGACACCTGTGAGGACCACTCCCTTCAAAATACATGCTGTAGCTCTGGGAACTCCAGATCTTTTTATCCCCCTCTCAAATACATATGCATGCAATTTCACAATATGCTCATACATATTCATTCTACTGTTTTCATATGGCATTTGACGCTAATTCTTCTTTATCAGAAAGAACTCCTGGGTCAGGCTGCCCTCTCTAGTAACAGTCTCTGTCTGCCCCCCTTATCTCTGTCCTTCAACTGTAGAAGCTTCTCTGAGCATAGGTTTTTTACGAGAACAGGCAGTCAAACTAAACAACTATGTTTTCAAGCTAAGAGGTACATTTCACCTAAATCAAAATGGATTTCTACTGTGGAAAATTTCCAATCTCTCTCACAGGGGAGAGCAAGGCACTGAAGGGAGAACAATCCAAATTCAGTGGATGCACAAACTTAGACTCAGTGGATGTGACCTTGGCTGTTGCTGGAACAAGTCAGGAGATATTTGGAGGAAGCAAGAATGGAAAGGAAAAAGGGGTAGTAAAAAAATTAAATAAAAATATAAACAATAAAATAATAAAAGAAAACTGAAATGAAAAAGAGAGAGGAAGAAAATTATCCCTTATGATACTTTTCTTCCAGGAGTTTCTGACAGTGGAGCACTGTTACAGCTGGCACCAGAAAAACAGAAGCAATTATTTCTTCAGTGAGGACTTTATCTATTGTGTCCACTTTGTCCTCCACTGCTCAGGCCCCATTCAGGATCAGCAGCTTGTTTCGAAATCATCCAGTTTTCCTTCTTTCCAAAAGAGACTGATGACACAGTGTTTGGTTATCAGTTTCCCTTGGACAAAGCAGGAGAAGCTTCTTCCTGACTGACCTGCGTAGGAAGGGACCTGATCTATAAATGCACAGTGCCAGAGTACCTCCACCACTTTCTGTACCCGTATCCCTGTCCTAGGGTGACATTACGATGCTTGTATCCCCAGCTGTCTGTTCTGTTTTTGCTGGATATTACATTCTGTGCCTTCAAGACTGACTCTGAGAGCAAAGTGAGAGAAGAAACACAGTTTTGTTATCAGCCTCACTCACTCCTTCGCAGTCTGCTGGAACACAGAACTCCACTGTTGTTGTCTGGGCATGGACAGGGCAGAACACCGTAGTCCTTTTGCTAGTGAGTTAGTTAGTTAGTTAGTTAGTTAGTTAGTTAGTTAAACTGGCTGAGGCAGTCCGAGTTTTCCCTGGACTGTTTTTCTTTCCCTTTTCTTGGAACCGTTCGACCCTGCTCCAGACTGGGACCCTGGGAAACACTGAGGAAACACCGTACAATGCAGCCTGCCGGGGCTACTCTGCAGCTTTTCCCAGCGCCGGAGGGACCGATAACAGAGCGACCACCACCAGGGAGACTTTTTGTATTTGTCATCTCTTCAGAGCAGCGAATCAGTTTTGTCATCTGGTATTGTTCATTTTGTGTGCTGGGGAGTGCTTTGCCTGTTAAATAAACAGGTTCTTTCCACTTGTCTCCAAGGAAATCCTTCTCGAACCAGTTGGGGAGAGGGACCTTGTGGGTTGTCTTTCTAGGGGGGCCACTTTTGGAGGTTTTCTCCCAAATTTGCCCTAAAACCAGGACAAGATGGAACAGTGTAAGTTGCAGTTCTGCTGCAAAATTTGGACAATTGCTCACAAATGAATGATCTCTCTTCATCACTGCTTCAATCTGAACATAATTTATGCTAGTCTTATAGAAACAATTTAAAGAGAAAATCAGTTTAAACTGCTTTTGTACTCTCAATTTAATTGTTTTCTAACCAAGATATCAGAGACTTGGCCCTTTTTTAAAATAAAGGCAAACACAGAAAGGGTTATGCATATTCATAGTTTTCCTTAGAAAAGGCGTGGTTATGCGAACTATTTCTTAAAACTCACTATTTTCATTAGCATGCACGAGGCACAGGCGCAGTGCACCGCTGTGGACCCTCTGAGGAAGGCTCCCCATCTTCCTCGGTGGTCTCCTGATGAAGGCTGGAGGTCTTCACTGCCGTGCCGTTTTCACATTTCTCCTCTAGGCATGTGCAGTCCCTTGTTTGCTGTTTCAGTGATTTCCTCACTGTTTTTAGCAAGCTCTGTCCTTCATTTTTGCAAGTTCTGTTCTGTATTTCTTGCCACATTTCATCCTGTGTCTTTAGCTTGTGGCTAATTATTGCTAGCTTGTGTTGGTTACAATGTATCTGATTCCTCCCTATGTACCTCACATTAACCTTTTAACCCTTTCAAATATTCACACTATAGAAAATCTAGGCCTGATTTTGTTGCTTAGCATTTTAAATTTAATACATTTTGATTTTTTAAAAAATTAATAAAACTGAAATTACTGTAGCGCAAATTGAGTATCATTAAATACTGCTTATTACAATTTACCTTTAAACAAATATGACTTTTGCTTGGGAAAGTGAACACAGCAAGAGGGCTGAGGTAGTTAGGTCTGAGCAGCAGACCTCAGCCAAAGCTGACTTATAAGATGAACTCTGGGCATTATGGGACTAACACTATCATTATTATTTATGCTAGCCGTTTAACACCAAACAAGTGCTTCAGAAACTTACACATAACCTTGTGTAAATATCTGCAAGAAATGTATAATTTTAAGAAATCTTCCCAATTGATATGAATAGAGGCTTGTTCACAGGGTATTTAAGGGAAACCTCCAGACAAGGCTGGGGCTCTGGCCAAGCCCCTGCTTCTGCTGGTCAGGAAGTGTGCCATCAGATCCACGTGTTTCTATGCTAAAGACGTAATCAAGTTACTTTGACTTGGTGATTTGGGCCTATAAAAGCTGGACCTACTTTCAGGGTGAATTTGGATACCACAGCTACAGGTGGGGATTTTCCCAGCTTCTGGGAAGATTGCTCCAGGTCCTCTCTATGAAATGGGGCTCTACAGCACCTGTGGACTCTGGACAATGGTAAAGTGTTCAGGCCATTGGTGATGGATCTTTCTCAATCACTGTCTGGTCTCTCATATAGTAGTAAGATTACCTTGCTTGTTTTTGCTTGTCACTAAAGCCAAGCACACAGTTTTACTGAATGTATTGTTTTATTTTTCTGTTGCCTTAATATTCCTAGTAAAATATGATCTTTCTTTCTTTCCATTGGTGTCTGTGTCCTTTAAAACACCCTTGTCAATTGACAGAACAAGAGCCTAAGACCTACTGGGATCAGCGTTTCTTAGACTTGTTGGAGTTGCCTAAGCAATGCTTTGTGCCCCTCATTTTTTTCAACAATAGCCCAAGTCTGTAGAAAAGGGGAACCTAAGCAAGTATCTTGAGTTTCCTGAAAAGAACAAAATTCTTGGACAGCAAGCAGCATTCCCAAAGAGCTAGCCGCAAACTGAAGATACCTTGATGAATGGATTAGTGAGATTATGAGCCATGTTTGCCGGTGATGGCAATGTTGCCTTTTTCCCAACCTGGAAATGAAAGTAGAGATAATTTTAGTAAGGAGATAATATAAAAAAGGATCTTTATTTGGAGGTTTTCAGGGGCAGTTATGGAAAGATGTCCACAAAAGCCCACTCTCTCCAAGGATGAGTACATATTTGTAGGTTTTAGGAAATTAGCATAATTGATAAAAAGCACTAATTAGGACAAGTGATGATGCAATTATCCCCCAGGTCAAGTTTCTCCTCTGGAGTCCCCACTCTTGGCACTGGCTGTACTTTGTCCATTAAAATGCATCTCCAAGAGTCATTCTTGTGTGCCAAGATGGCACTGGGGCCTTGGACCCCCCAGTGCTTGGAGCTCTGGAATTTGCTTTGTCTTTTTGCTTAGGGAAAGGACTTGGGAAAGGACTTGGAAAAGCATTAGGAAAACTGGTCACTAGTACAGTGGGATACAGAGCTACAAACATATATGTAAAGAATATAGAACACATAGAAAAAAGGCAAAACCCAAATGGCATCAGCAAGGTCTTGAACATGTCCGAAGGGCTGTCTCAGCCCTGTTTCTGCGTATTTCTGGGAACCAGAGGAATCCTGCTTGAACCTGTGTGGAGATGGATTTGGGAAGTAAAAGTTCATTTCTTTTTTTCTCCTTGGGGCAGCTCCTGTTCCTAACATCAGCTGAGCTTCTCTCCACCGTGATGCCTCTGATTGTTGCAGCAAAACAATTCATGGCAGACAGAAGACACTGACACCTCCAGGGACATGACTTTTTCAAGTGCCACCAGCGAGTGGGAGTCGGAATAAAAACTATAAACCACAACTCCACTGGAAGATTCTCTTCCTTTTCATTCAGTAAATAAGCTCTACATTCCCTTCTGAATTGTCAGTTGTTTGTTAAGGATGGGAACTTCTCTTTTATGATTTTTTTCATGTGGTTTGGAATTGGATAAGGGTCTCCTTCACTCACAGACTTCAGACCAAAGTGCCTTTGGAATATGGCCCATGGGCAGTTTTTGCCCAGCCATGGTACTTCTAGATCATAAAGCAAAAGCAATGGTATTTGCAGCCAAAACCCAACAAAGCCTGGGACAGCCAAAACATCCTGGGGAGACAGAGGCCTCCAGCTGTTCCTAGAAATCAGCAGAGTTCCAGCCAAATGGTTGTGTAGCACTAAGTGCAATCTCTTTGCCTGGATCAGAGCCTTGCTCAACTGAAAAAGCAGAAAGATCAGCAAGGGTGCTCCCAAAGGCCCATCACATTGTTTTTATTCTGCTTATCTGGCTTAAGTTTGCAACTCAATGTGTGTCTGCAGTTACACTGGTGAGGAGGAAGGAAAACCAAACCAACCACCAAACAAACAACAAAACACAAACAAAAAAAGAGCCTCATGGCAGGGCTATGACGTTCCACAAGAGGAATCACTGGTGTCCATTTCATGGACCTCTCTCAATCCTATTAAAGTACTGTAGTCCTGGTTTAAAATAGACATGTATGAAACAGTTTGAGAGACAGTGACTAAAATGGCTTATGGATTTTTTTTTAAGAATGAGGAAAACGACCCAAAAGGTGGTTTTTTATAACATTTTAAAACATACTACATAAAAATTAACAACTGCAATATGTAAGAATTAAAAAAATAAGTGCTTTGGTATGCAAGTAATTAGAAACACAGAAATGTGAAGATATGAATGCATATTTTCATAAAAATATGAAATTACAGACAAAAGTCGATGATGGTATCTGACATACACACACTGAGTTCATGTAGCAACAGCCAATGCTTATTGAATGGCTGTGGGAAATGGATTTGTGAAGAATTCTCAAAATCTGACAAAAGCTCACAGTCTTGTACACCTGCATGCAAACACTGAGATAAGGTGTGCTGACTTAGGAAGGCCATGGAATAGCAATGACATTGTTGAGAGAGACTGAACTAGAAACAAGTTTCAGTAAGTTTTAAAATATGGCCCTGCAAAAAGACTAGATATTTTAGAGCATTAGAACTGTGAAAGATGTATTGTAGCAGAACCATATGGGGAAAAATAGAGGTGATTGGTGTTAGAGTTAAGAGCAGCATTGTGGGGCAAAAGCTAATAGGTTGAAAACCATTTATAAGGTACTGTAACCAGGAAATAGGTTGGCTTCTGAAGGAATGGCATTGAGATTTACATCTCTTGTGTCTCACTATTCATCGAGACTGATAATGAAATGAAATCTCTTTAAATGCCTCTCAGTTGCCCCCTCTCTGTAAAAGCTGGGAAAACCAACAAAAGGCATCCTCTTCTATAGGGCCTTCAAATTTCCCACTCTTACATAGCTGACTGGACAAGGGTCTTAGCTCCACCAGCTCACTGGCCAATGATATGGGTGCATTCATTGTTCAAAGGGATTGGCTGAAGTCCCCTGTCTGAACTTGAATCCAGCCTATCAGTAACACACCCAGGGACTTGTTTGCTTCTACTATCCAATGGATTAGGCTGGTTGAGTTGCTGTCTTGTTATGCCACATAATCTGTGAAGCTTTAGGCCACCTATAGCTGTCACAACCAAAACTACATACACTGAACTGCAATATAAAGGTTGGTGCTTTAATTATTCCTTTTTAAATTGTACTTTAATTAGGTCCTTTTACATTGATGGATTTTTTTTTCTTCTGAAGAGAAGCTAGGATATTGCTCAAGAAAACTGTCACATCCAATAATTAACTTCCCTGATTTCTTCTGGTGCTGGGTAAGACCTTCAGGCTGAAAGACTTGACTGAAGGCAAAGAACTAGTTCTGTGTGGTTTTGTTGACTGAAGATGCAGTACCAGTTCTGCTCCCTGTCATATGGGAGGATGCACCCACTGATGATCCAGTACTGCTTCTAGTTGGTGTCAGGTTGGTGAATGTGTCCCTTGATGACCCAATGCTTGCTCTGCTTGGTGTCCCACTGGAGGATATGTTGCTTGCAGACAAACTGTAACTTCTGTCGGATATCGCATGGGAGGATATGTCCATTGATGATCCAAAACTTGTACTTAGGTTTTGGGTCATTGGTGGACATATTGGACAGTCTGATGTCACACTGGAGGGTATGCTGCTTGCAGACCAACTGTAACTTCTGTTGGATATCTCATGGGAGGATATGTCCATTGATGATCCAAAATCTGTTCTGCTTGGTGTCATACTGGAGGATGCGTCGGTTGGAGACAGAGGGTACATTCTGTCGTGTGTCCCATAGGAGGATATGTCCATTGATGATCCAAAACCTGTTCTGCTTGGTGTCACACTGGAGGATATGTCGGTGGGAGACAGAGGGTACATTCTGTCGGATATCCCATGGGAGGACATGTCCATTGATGATCCGAAACCTTTTTTCTCTGGTGTCAAAATGGAGAGTTTGTCGGATGCAGATGGAGTGTATATTCTGTCATGTACCCCATGGGGGGACATGTCCATTGATGATCCAAGACCTTTTTTCTCTGGTGTCACAATGGAGAATTTGTCAGATGGAGACAGAATGTACATTTTGTCACGTACTCCCTGGGGTGACATGTCCATTGATGATTCATAACCTGCTTTCTCTGTTATCAGAACGGAGAGGGTGTCGGTTGCAGATGGAGTGTACATCCTGTCGCGTACCCCATGGGGGGACATGTCCAATGATGATTCATAACCTGCTTTCTCTGGTGTCACAATGGAGAGTGTGTCAGTTGGAGACAGAGGGTACATTCTGTCAAGTGCCCCATGGGAAGACATGTCTATTGATGATCCAAAACCTGTTCTGATTGGTGTCACACTGGAGAATGTGTCAGTTGGAGACAGAGGGTACATTCTGTTGGATATCCCATAGGAGGATATGTCCATTGATGATCCAGAACCTGTTCTGTCTGGTGTCACAATGGAGGGTATGTTGCTTGCAGACAAACTGTAACTTCTGTCGGATATCCCATGGGAGGATATGTCCACTGATGATCCAACACCTGTTCTGTCTGGTGTCACAATGGAGGGTATGTTGCTTGCAGACAAACTGTAACTTCTGTCGGATATCCTGTGGGAGGCTATGTCCATTGATGATCCAACACTTGTTCTGTCTGGTGTCACACTGGATGATGTGTCGGTTGTGTACAGAGTGCGCGTTCTGCGTGGTACCACACTGGACGGTATGCTGGATACAAGCACAGTTCTGTCTGGTGCCACACCAGAGAGCCTGTCAGTCGCATACCGAGTGGGCGTTCCACGTGGTACCACACTGGAGGGTACGCTGGATACAGGCACAGTTCTGTCTGGTGCCACACCAGAGAGCCTGTCAGTCGCAAACAGAGTGGGCGTTCCACGTGGTACCACACTGGACGGTACGCTGGATACAGGCACAGTTCTGTCTGGTGCCACACCAGAGAGCCTGTCAGTCGCATACCGAGTGGGCGTTCCATGTGGTATCGCACTGGAGGGTACGCTGGATACAGGCACAGTTCTGTCTGGTGCCACACTGGAGAGTCTGTCAGTCGCATACAGAGTGGGCGTTCCACGTGGTACCACACTGGACGGTACGCTGGATACAGGCACAGTTCTGTCTGGCGCCACACCAGAGAGCCTGTCAGTCGCATACAGAGTGGGAGTTCCACGTGGTATCACACTGGATGGTACGCTGGATACAGGCACAGTTCTGTCTGGTGCCACACCAGAGAGCCTGTCAGTTGCATACCGAGTGGGCGTTCCACGTGGTACCACACTGGACGGTACGCTGGATACAGGCACAGTTCTGTCTGGTGCCACACTGGAGAGTCTGTCAGTCGCAAACAGAGTGGGCGTTCCACGTGGTACCACACTGGACGGTACGCTGGATACAGGCACAGTTCTGTCTGGTGCCACACTGGAGAGTCTGTCAGTCGCATACAGAGTGGGCGTTCCATGTGGTACCACACTGGAGGGTATGCTGGATACAGGCATAGTTCTGTCTGCTGCCACAGTGGATGTTGTGTCAGTTCCAGAGACAGTATCGGTTCTAAGCTCTCCCCTGTGTGCTGGAATAAAAAAAATAGAAAAACAAATCAAGAGCAAATCTACATTTCCTCTTAAATACCTCTCACAAGGGTATGTAAGTGAAGTACTTATAACTGTTTGCTTCTTGTCTTAAGTGCTTTTTTGAAACACACAGCACCTGATTATAGATACTTTAATGGATAGAGCATATTAGCACAAGTATCCTGCCCTTCGAAGGGTTGGAAAACAATAGCACTTTATTTGAAGTGCTACACAATACTTACAGAGATGTTTTATCCCTCATCATTATAATTCCAAGGCTGTGTTTTTTAATCAAGTAAACAAACTTATTCTACAGTATCCCTGTCACTGTTATTGGGGAACACTTGCCCTGTCGGCCATAGAAGGGATTTGTTTTTGGATAAACTTCATTATTAACTGAAATCAACACTTAATGTTCTTCAAATATTAGTCAGGCATATTGTTGCAGGCAACATTTTAATTAAATTACTGTAATATTCAAGTATGTTACAACAGTCTGACAAGTTAAAAGTTCACATAATTAGAATACTGAGTATCAAACAATTTTTTGCATAGAAAAGGCACTTTCTTTATCAAATAGCACATGTGGGGTTGAACTAATGTGTTTTTGGAAACTTTGTCCTAAGTTACATAATGTGATTTATAATATAAGTTTCATATTATTATTATTTTCAACTGCATGATTTAAAATATTTGGTTACAACTATTATTTGTGTAAGCAAAGACACATGACAAGGAGAGCATTTGTGCTGGGATACATGCATTCCTTGGCTATGTAGTAATGTTGGCAAGTGATGCTCAGTTGATTAAAACCAGGTAAGAATTGCTAATACTCCTGTAAAAATTAGTTTCCAGGAGACATCACTGCTTGGTGTATTCAGCATTATAGGCACTTCCAGATAAGTAAACGCTGTCAGTATGCTTTTCTGTTTTGCTTGTACTGATATCTCCATTCTTTCATGTCTGACATCATCTCAGTAGCTGGGAAATTCTCTTTTGTGGCCTGTGTTGGTTTTGCATGGGTTTATTTTTGGTCAGGAGGGAAGAAGCCAGCCATAAAAGATATTTATATGAGGAGCTGCTAAAACTTCCTCCATGCCAGGCGAAACTAATTGCTGGCTCCCTCTGAGAATAGGCACACTGCTAAGTCAATTAAAAAAGCTGGTAATTGATGCCTCTATGATTATTTATGAAAGACAAAACCTTGGGAACTCTCTTTTTCTTCCTTGGAGAGGTGGGTAGGTGCCAGGGTCTTCCTGGTCCAGGGCTGGCCATGTGGCCAGGACAGCACAGCCAAGATGGGCACAGCCAGGGTGGCGCCCTGTGGCGCGGCTATCTCAGTTCGTATCTCACAATGAACTTTATTTGCTTAGCTCCTTTTAGCCAGCCATGCTGTCAACAGAATGGCCAGAAGTGGTGGCAGTGGATTTTTTTTCCCCTTTTTGGTGCACTGCATGAAGAGAGGCACTGAGTAGAGCTGGCAGCTGGCACGTCCCACGTGGCGCCAGCGGGAGCCATGTGATCAGCTGTGAGGGGCATGGCAAGCAATTGCCCAGTGTGAAGCCTGGATGGGATCAACCTTTCAGCGCTGCAGAGGTCTATAAAACTTTTCAATTTATAGAACTTGAGAACAAATAGACTTATGAACGCTGATTCTCTCCTGAGTCAAAGAAAAGGAAAAGGGGAAGACATGCGAGGAGAACAACATGACGACACTAAGGTTGGTGCAGAAGAGGGAGGAGGAGGAGGAGGTGCTTTGGGCCTCAGAGCTGAAACTCTCCTGCAAGCTGTGGTGAAGACTATAACACAACCATCTATTTCCTTGGAATTCATTAAGTGCGTGGGGGGAATACAGAAATCACCTGCAGCCTGTGAGAAAAAGGTGCTCATCCTGGAACGTGTGGATGCTGAGAAGCTGTGATCGACTGAAAGACTTGAAAGAGAGAGAGAAGCCTTGCTTCCAGAGATAGAAGAAAAATACCTTTGCTTTTATACTAGAACAGCTTATCCTTAAAACCCCATGAACCAAATGGCCCATGAAAAAACAGTTGTGGAAAGACTTCTTTGCCCTTGGAAGTGACTCATGTTGCAGCAAATTTGGGCAGGGCTGCTACTCGTGAAAATTAGAATCACATTGGAAAAGTTCACAGAGAACTGCCTCCTGTGGAAGAGACTCCATGGTGATAGTGGAGCCCTGGAAAAAGCTAAAGATAGAATCTAAAATGTTAAGCTTTGTGCTTTCCCAGATCAACTGCACCTGCATAAGCAGTATGATAAATTATATAATTGTTAGATATGATGATTGTTTAGTAATTAAATATAATTATTATATAACCATAAGAAGAATAATGAGAAACTATGTTGGAAATTCAGAGGGGGGCTAAATTTATGTATACAATAGAACAATATAAGTCTAATCATTAACATGAAAGTTATGTAACGATAGAGTATAAAAACATGATCATTTCGGATGTATGGTCAGAGTCAGATTTGGGTTGAATATACCCCTGACACCCAGAGCTCTTAATAAAAAGCACCGCATATAATCCCTCCGTGATTATGTGTTTTTGAACACTAACATTTTGGCAACCCCAGATGGAACCCTTGTGAGTGCTGCTGAGCGAGTTTGCGACTCAATCACGCTCCAGCCGGCACCGAGGGATTCTCAGGGAGCCCATCAGCCGCGACCGCTCCCGCTGCTCACAACATCCCCGAGAGAAAGGTAAGGTGCGTTTTTTTTTACTTTGGTTTGGTTTTGGATGCCTGCCAAATAAGACGCAGCAAAAGCTACGCTTGGTTGGGCTGAAGGAATTCCTGGTGGTACAAGTCTAGGCGCCGTTCCATAAGACAATTGTGAAAGCGTTGCGGGTTCAGCATTTGTGGTGTATTTGAAATGAAGAAACTTAAAGGGATTTTGGGCAGTAACACCCCTATCCCGCAAAATTCTCCTTTGGGGTGCTTATTAGCACATTGGAAACAGGGTAACTTTGGTGAAGAATTACATAAAACTAAGTTGATTGATTATTGTAATTCATGGTGGCCCGAATATGCCTTGGAGCACGGTGAAAAATGGCCAAAATATGGTACTCTGCAATATAACACTATTTCGCAGTTAATGTCGTTTTGTAAACAAGAAGGAAAATGGGATGAAGCACCATATGTTGATCTATTTTTCTATTTACGGGGAAAGCCAGAATGGCAGGATGAATGTGGATTGTTAGTGGTTAAAACATCTGCAAAGTGTGGGGTTTGTGAGGAAAGTTGTTTAGAACACTTGGCGTTAAAAGAAAGCTTGAGTAGGGAAAATTATACAGATGTTGATTTGCAAGTAGCTCCAATAGGAACAAGAGAACCTAACCCTATCCCACCTGTTTCACCTGTTTCATCTGTCCCTATCCCACTGCCTGCTCCTAACCCAACTAGTCCTGAACCCGTCTCGTCTAGTACACCTTTCCCTCTTTATCCTCCTCTCCCATCATCACCTGATCCCTCTTCCTCGGAAGATGAGCAAAATCTAACTGTGATAGAAAGGAGAAAGAGGTATGCAAGTGAAAAAGATAGCAATGGTAATGAATCAGGGACCCCAATAGCCCACAAACCTGGAGTCAGTCAAAGCTTGCCCCAGTTGTAGATAGGAAAGGCATAAGCAAACAAAAACGGACTGTGGTTGTCCCCTTGCAACAAGGTGTCGAAGTGGAAGGGCCAGTATTTGTAAAAGTGCCTTTTCTCCCTGCAGACTTAGTTATTTGGAAACAGTCAGCCGGAACTTATAGAGAAAATCCTGACAAAATGGCACGAGTAGTAAAAATGGTTATAAAAACTCAAAATCCTGACTAGGATGACACACAAGTAATATTAGATACTCTGATGGATTCTACTGAAAAAGAAATGGTACTTAAGGCAGCCAAAGAGAGGGCAAGAGAAGATATTAGAAATGGGCTAGTAACAGGGAATTTGGATGTGAATTTCCCAACTGAGGATCCAAACTGGGACCCTAATTTATTGTGCGATATGAGGAGATTACAGAAATATCAAGAGTGGATCCAAATAAGAGTTCAGAACATTGTGCCCAAAAACTATAAATTGGTCCAAACTATATGAGGTTCGACAGGAAAAGAAGGAATCTCCCACTGCGTTTTTGGAGAGGCTTAAGGAGGTAGCAAGGAAATATACAGATATCCAAATGGACACAGAACAAGCAAAGGCTCAGCTCGCTCTCATATTCTTGGGCCAATCACAGGATGACATTCATAGAAAATTGCAAAAATTAGAAGGAGAGGAATTAAGGAATTTGGATAAGCTACTTGAGGTAGCCTGGAAGGTATATAACAATCACAAAAGAGAAGTTAGTGAAAAGGAGCAGCAGAATCTTTTGGCAGTAATACAAGGGAAAGGGAACCCAAATTTCAGGGGACATAACAGGAATGGTCGGAGTAGGAGACCAGTTACCCAGAGGTTAAGCCTGAATCAATGTGCATATTGTAAGGGGATGGGACATTAGAAGCAAGATTGTCCGGAATTGTTTCACCAGGACATTCAGTTCCAGCAGGGAAACGCTGCCAAAGCCATGGTGTTAGGAGAATATAACTAGCTGAACCTGTGGAACAGGTTCAAGAACTCGCCACAAATATACAATAGAATTTAATCCACCAATATTTCCAGTAAAGAAACCAAATAGGTGAATATAGGTTAGTGCAGGATTTGAGAGCAATAAATAAAAAGGACATTTATCCAGTGTAACAAATTCTCACACATTGCTAACATCCGTAAAGGAGATATATAAGTGGTTTACTGTAATTGATTCAAAAGATGCCTTTCTTTGCATACCCTTTGACAAAGAAAGTAGGAAACTGTTTGAGTGGAAAAACCCAGGGAACGGAAGAAAGACCCAGCTCACCTGGACACAACAAGAACTCGCCGACCCTGTTTGGAAGCTAACTGGCAAAGGAACTGGAGATTTGGACCGAAAACGGGCAAGTACCAAGAGACTAATTATTGCTGCAGTATGTTGATGATATACTAATAGCTACAGAAGAAAAAGTAACCTGTATAAAGGTAAACACTGAGATTTAAATTTCACAAGGGCAATGAAAATTAGGTACTACCCATATCCAAGCTATTTGTGCTATTCCAGAGCCCCAGAATTTACATGAGCTGCAAGTCTTCCTGGGGATGGCAGGATGGTGTGGATCATGGACTATGGACTGATTGCAAAACCCCTGTATGAAGCTCAGAAGACTCAGCCATTCACCTGGGGCAAACCACAGAAAGAAGCCTTCCTAAAATTAAAAGAAGCACTGACAACTGCTCCAGCATTAGGGTTACCTGATCTGTCTAAAGATTTTCAGCTGTTTGTACATGAAAGGCTGCGCCTAGCACTAGGAGTCCTGACCCAACATCTGGGAAGCTGGAAAAGGCCGGTGGGCTACTTTTCGTAACAACGTTAGTGCCGGGTGGCCCCCATGTCTGCGGGCAGTCACAGCTACTGTGATCCTGATACAAGAAGCCAGGAAACTTACTATGGGAAGGCACACAGATGTCTATGTATCACAAATGGTAACCACTGTCTTAGAACAAAAGGGGGGCCATTGGCTATCTCCCAGCAGGATGATGAAATTCCAGGTAGTCCTGACTGAGCAGAATGATGTCACATTAAAAACGACTAACCTTTTGAATCCAGCTTTGCTCCTAGGTACCACAACTGAAGAAGGCCCATTAGAACACAACTGTGTAGAAGTAATAGAGAACACCTGAAAGATGTCCCACTAGAGCAGCCAGAGTGGGAGCTGTCTACAGATCGGAGCAGCTTCGTGGAAAATGGAACCAGATACGCTGGATATGCGGTAACAACAATCAATACAGTAGTGGAGGCAAAGGTATTACCACCAAATACATCTGCCCAGAAGGCAGAACTGGTTGCTCTAACCAGGGCACTAGAATTAAGTGAAGGGATAAAGGTAAATATCTGGACTGACTCAAAAAATGCTTTTGGAGTGGTGCATGTACATGGAGCACTGTGGAAAGAAAGAGGATTGTTATCTTCTCGGGGTACGCACATTAAACATCAGGATGCAGTCCTGCAATTGATAAAGGCAGTACAAAAACCTGAACAAGTGGCAATCATACACTGCCAAAGCACACTAATCAGGAAACTCCAAAATCTGTGAGGGAAATCGAAAGGCAGACTGGGCAGCCCAACAGGTTGCTCAAGAGGTACAAAAAACAATGGCATTGATACCTTTGAAGCTTAATGTATCCCAATTCAATTTGCCTCCAAAACCAAAATATTCAGTAGAAGATGAGAGACTGGCACGTTTGCTAAACGCACAAAAGAATTCAGAGGGATGGTATGTGACTGCACAAAGACAAATAGTGGTACCCCCCTTGATAATGAGAGAAGTTCTACAAATTAAGCATAACGAATGTCACTGGGGAGCAGAGGCATTGGTAAAATTGCTAAAGCAGAGTTTAATTTCAGTACGGATGTTAACAATGGCAAAATCAGTAATGTCAAAATGTGGTATCTGCTTGAAAAACAACCCAGTGGCCAGGTGACAGGCACAGCTAGGAAGAATTCGGATAGGAATAGAGCCAGGAGACTATTGGCAGGTAGATTTTGTAGAACTACCAAGGATTCGAGGATACAAATACCCGTTAGTGGGGGTTGACACATTCTCTGGGTGGCCAGAAGCCCTTCCCTGTTGCACGAACCAAGCAAAAGAAACAGTTAAGTGGTTACTACAGAAGATTATTCCCAGATTCGGGGTACCCCAGATAGGGGACCCCATTTCATAGCTACAGTAGTAAGAGAGGTAAGTAGATTGCTGGGGATAACTTGGGACCTCCACACACCGTGGAGACCCCAGTGGACAGGTAGAGAGGATGAATCAGAGACTAAAAAGGCAAATCAGTAAAATATGACAAGAAGCCAAATTGAAGTGGCCCCAGGCTTTGCCAATAGCACTGTTGAGGATTCGGATAAAGCCTAGGAGTGGGATGTCAGTCAGTCCTTATGAGATACTGTATGGGAAACCATACGAATCACCTGAGCCTAACGCTAATGTATACATTACAGGAAAGCAGGAAGTATATAATTATGTTCTGTCTCTCGGGAAAACTTTAGCTCGGCTCCAGAGCATCCTTGTGTGGAATAGACCCCTGACTCTTGAGAACCCAGTTCATAACATACATCCAGGAGACGTGGTGTACATCAAGAACTGGAACGAGGAACTGCTGAAAGAAAAGTGGAGTGGACCCCATCAGTGGACTGACCACCTTTACAGCAGTCAAAGTAGCCGGCATGCACCCCTGGATTCACTATACCCGAGTGAAGAAAGTCCATCCTGGATCATGGACTGTGTAAACTCTGGAATCAACAAAGGCTGCAGATAAGACGTGTTTAATTGCTTTCAGAATGCCATCAGTAATTGTGCTACTGTTATGGTCATTACTATCTTTGGGACGTGGAATGCAAAATGATCAACTAACCACTCTGCATTCTAGAATGAAGAGAGAGGTACAAACAGAAACACAGGTGATAAAGGTTTCTAATGCAGTTCGGGCTGAGAATGTAATGATTGGATTAGTCAAAGATTTTGCCAAAATGTAAAACACCAGTCGAATAACTGCCTGTCTGCCAAAACCAAAGGCAGCAGGAGACCCAGTAAATTGGGGAATCATAACATCAAAACTATCTGAAATAAAAAAGAACAAAACAATTACATGTAAACAGGTACCCAAATTGAGGCAAGTAATCAAGGAAACTTGGGAGAAAATAGGAACATGGATGAGACCCATGAGTGAGAAAGACTGTGTTCTAAATGATGGCATAGTAGGGAACCCCTATGGGAGAATCAGAAGGTATCACACAATGGCAATGCCATTTACCACGCTATAAAAAGATTATAGAAAACGTTACAGAAACCACTCTGGTATGGAAACGTGAGGCCGAGGATCAGAAAGATGAGATAGAACCTTGGGACAGTGCGTGGTCTGTGAGTATTCTTCAAAGATTCCAATATATGGCAAACACCCCTTGGTGTATTAAGTGGGAAGGCCCCGAGAATGAAACAGATCCAGCAATAACGAACACTGACACTAGTAGCAGAACGAGGGCAGACAAAGTAAGTTGGTGGGCATGTAATAAAACTTATGACTGCACTTCAGATGATGAAGAGGTAAAACAGATGCCATCCCTGGCAACAGCCCTACAAATTGGTTGTGCTTGCAGAAGGATCAAACATAAACAAGGCAGAGTGAATTATAAAGTAATTATAGGGTGTACCAGGGTTACAGTCCAAGCCCCAGGACAATTTGTATGGGCAGTAAGTGATGGTACCTGGACAACACATCTGCCTGTAGATGAGAAAGTAAAGGAGATTACTTTAGGCCTCCCAACCTTATGTCCTGTTTGGAAAAAGTCCCCATTTAATGGAAAATGTGAACTTCTGCAGGTAAGAGCAAGACGAAAAATTCTAGACAATGAAAATCCAGATGACACTCGGCAAGAACCCTCTGGTGGAGTGAAATTTGGATCGGCCCTAGAGTCATTGCTTGGTCCTATAGCAAACTATCAGAGTAGAGAGATGCTGTACAAACTTACAGGTCAGGTAGATAGACAGGCAAAAGTCAACTGGGAAGGATTTAAAGAATTAAATATACAAATACAAGCCACTACAAAAATGACTTTACACAATCGATTAGCCCTAGATTTGTTACTCCTGAAAGAGCATGGAGTAAGCGGATTTTTAAAGGGACAAGTTGATCATTGCTGCATTCATATCCCAAATGTAACTGCAGATGTAGAATATGACATCAATCAGTTGAAACAAATAGAGCATGAAGCACAAGAAGAGCAAAAGGATTTGGCTACAAGCTGGTTAGGAAAAATCTTTAAAGGATTAGGGTGGAATGTGAGCTCATGGATTAAATCTATCATTGAGAGTGTGATAATCTTACTAATTGTATTCTTAGCAATTTGGTTAGTTTACAGCATCTTAAAGGGAGAGATACAGAAGAAAATGTCCTGGAATCAGAGGATAATAAAGGCACTAACACGAGATCCACGCCCACCATCTACTGGTTCTCCAGTTCGTAATAGCATCCACGACAACGTTTACAACAACCCTGGATTTGAAGAACCAAATACAAATTGAGGATTAAAGGACTGTATCAAGTGAAAACATTTACACCTATAGTGAAGTGAAAATGCTTTCAAAGGAGGGAGAATGATAGTGAAGCCCTGGAAAAAGTTAGAGATAGAATCTAAAATGTTAAGCTTTGTGCTTTCCCAGATCAACTGCACCTGCATAAGCAGTATGATAAATTATATAATTGTTAGATGTGATGATTGTTTAGTAATTAAATGTAATTATTATGTAACCATAAGAAGAATAATGAGAAACTATGTTGGAAATTCAGAGGGGGGCTAAATTTATGTATACAATAGAACAATATAAGTTTAATAATTAACATGAAAGTTATATAACAATAGAGTATAAAAACATGATCATTTTGGATGTATGATCAGGTTTGGGTTGAATACACTCCTGACACCCAGAGCTCTTAATAAAAAGCACCGCATATAATCCCTCTGTAATCATGTATTTTTGAACGCTAAAAATGGTATAGCAAAAAAGACACCTCTCCCTAAGCAGACTGAAGAAAGACTTTTAGAAGTGACAAACTGACTAAAAGCTCCATGTTTAGTCTCCCTCTGTTGTTGGTCAGAAGGAAAGAAAGGCTATGGAAGGGTTTTAAATGTCATTATTCTTTTTTAATTTCATTAATAGATTCTTCTTTGTATATTTTAAAGTTTTGAGCCTTATCTCACCCCATCAGCTTTTTAATTGTTCTTTCCTCCTCCTCTGCTCAATTGTGGCAGAGGCGAATAAGTAAAGGATTTTTTGTACCTGCACTGGCGTTTAATGCACTGTGGGTGCATTGGTTTTTAGCCAATGTTGAACCCACAACACTATCAGATTTTACTTTACTTACTATCACTTAAGGAACATTTACACGTTTCAAAGCAAATAAACCATTCACTAACAGTAGTAAGTAAAAGTTACAATTATTTGATGTCCACATTTACTGAATTCTGTCCTACACTATTTCCAAGAAAAAAAGTGCAAGACAGAGGGTGACAAGAAAAAAGCTCAGTCTGACAAATTTCTACAACTTAGAGAAAGTAAAGTCTAAAAATCAAGGAAATGCAAAGAACTGCAATGGTTGTGGTTGCAAGGAAAGGCTATTACAAAAACATTAATGGTTTAAAACAGAAAGAAAACAAAAAGCCTTTAAAAAAATTAAAAATAGTAATGAAAGAAAAAAAATCAAAAACCAAATACCCATCCACCTACCACCAACACTCCCCAAAACAAAAAAAACCCAAACAACCAAGCAACCAAACACAAACAAAAATAAAAATAACCAAGCAAATGGGGACCACTAGAAAAAAACACTACTAAAAATTACAAAAATTTAATCCCTGTCTTAGCTTTCATCATCCTCTTCACAAAAACTTCTCTGAACATTTCTGTTTGTGCTAGTTTTAAAGCTACATTATGTAACGCTGCATTTACAATTAAGTGTTTCGTGCATTTACAATTAAGTGTTGTTGCATTTGACTACAGAAGCTGTGCAGCACGAAGGGAGATGCAGGCTGGGAACCCACATCCTGTAATTGCTTGAAAAGCACACTTACCAGCAGGAGCAGGAGTAGGAGCAGGAGCTCTATCAGCTGCTTGGGGTGAAATGTGAGGCTGAAGAAGATCTGTTTAGTAAAAATAAGTATAATAAGCAAGGAAATGCACAGAATGGAAACAGTTACAGTTACAAGGAAAGGTGATTACAAAATGTTAATGGTTTAAAACAGAAAGACAGGGAAAAGCCTTTGGTTAAAAAGAAAGAAAAAAAGCAATTAAAAGAAGTAAAAAAAGAAAAAAATCAAAAATCAAACACCCACCCACCCACCTCAACCACTGCCCAAAACCAAAAAATTCCAATCAAGCAAGCATCCAAACCCAAACTAAAACCAAAAAACTCCACAAGGAAAAAGGAGCCAATAATAAAAAACATTAAAGTAAAAATTTTAATCCACGTGTTAGCTTCCACCACCCCCTTTTCTCCTCTGAAAAAATCTCAGAACATTTCTCTTAGCACTAGTTTTAATACTCCCTTATGTTTATATTTAAGTATTGTTTGCCCAGAGAGGCTGCGCAGCATGAAGGGAGATGCTGTCTGGGAACCCACATTCAAGTGACTTTAATTGCTTGAAAAGCACAAAACGCACTTACCCACAGGAACAGGAGCAGCAGCAGGAACAGACACAGAAGGAGTAGGTGGAGGAGGAGGAGGAGCAGAAGCAGGAGCAGGAGGTGGAGGAGGTGGTGGAGGAGGAGGAGGAGGAGGAGGTGGAGCAGCAGCAGGAGCAGGAGGAGGAGGAGGAGGTGGTGGAGGAGGTGGAGGAGGAGGTGGAGGAGGAGGTGGTGAACCACCTGCTTCAGATTCAAAGTGGCGCAGTGAAGATTCTGTTTGGTGAAAGAAAATGGTAAAAAACAAGGAAATGCACAATACTGGAATGGTTGTGTTTGCAAGGAAAGGCTGCTACAAAAGGTTAATGGCTTCTAGCAACAATAAAGGAAAAAGCCTTTGTTAAAAAGAAACAAAAAAAGGAAGTGTCGGAAGGAAGAAAGGCAGGAAGGCAGGCACGAATGATCGGAAGGAAGTGTCGGAAGGAAGTGTCGGAAGGAAGTGTCGGAAGGAAGGGAGGGAGGGAGGGAGGGAGGGAGGGAGGGAGGGAGGGAGGGAGGAAGGAAGGAAGGAAGGAAGGAAGGAAGGAAGGAAGGAAGGAAGGAAGGAAGGAAGGAAGGAAGGAAGGAAGGAAGGAAGGAAGGAAGGAAGGAAGTGTCGGAAGGAAGTGTCGGAAGAAATGTCGGAAGGAAGGAAGGAAGCATCGGAAAGAGTGTCGGAAGGAAGTGTCGGAAGGAAGTGTCGGAAGGAAGGGAGGAAGGGAGGAAGGGAGGACGGAAGGAAGGAAGTGTCGGAAGGAAGTGTCGGAAGGAAGTGTCAGAAGGAAGTGTCGGAAGGAAGTGTCGGAAGGAAGTGTCGGAAGGAAGGAAGGAAGTGTCGGAAGGAAGGAAGGAAGGAAGGAAGGAAGGAAGGAAGGAAGGAAGGAAGGAAGGAAGGAAAGAAGGAAGGAAGGGTCGGAAGGAAGGAAGGAAGGAAGGAAGTGTCGGAAGGAACTGTCGGAAGGAAGGAAGTGTCGGAAGGAAGGAAGGAAGTGCGGAAAGAAGGAAGGGTCGGAAGGAAGGAAGTGTCGGAAGGAAGTGTCGTAAGGAAGAGTGGGAAGAAGCGACAGAAGGAAGGAAGGAAGTGTCGGAAGGATGTGTCGGAAGGAAGGAAGGAAGTGTCGGAAGGAAGGAAGTGTCGGAAGGATGTGTCGGAAGGAAGGAAGGAAGGAAGGAAGGAAGGAAGGAAGGAAGTGTCGGAACGAAGTGTCGGAAAGAAGGAAGTGTCGGAAGGAAGGAAATGTCGAAAGGAAGTGTCGGAAGGAAGGAAGGAAGTGTTGGAAGGAAGTGTCGGAAGGAATGTCGGAAGAAAGTGTCGGAAGGAAGTGTCGGAATGAAGTGTCGGATGAAAGGAAGGAAGTGTCGGAAGGAAGGAAGTGTCGGAAGGAAGTGTCGAAAGGAATTGTCGAAAGGAAGTGTCGGAAGGAAGTGTCGGAAGGAAGGAAGGAAATTTCGGAAAGAAGGAAGTGTCAGAAGGAAGGAAGTGTCGGAAGGAAGGAAGGAAGTGTCGGAAGGAAGTGTCGGAAGTAGTGTCGGAAGTACGTGTTGGAAGGAAGTGTCAGAAGAAGTGTCGGAAAGAAGTGTCGGAAAGAAGTGTCGGAAGGAAGTGTCGGAAGGAAATGTCGGAAGGAAGTGTCGGAAGGAAGTGTCGGAAGGAAGGAAGGAAGGAAGGATGGAAGGAAGGAAGGAAGGAAGTGTGGGAAGTGTCGGAAGGAAGGAAGGAAGTGTCGGAAGCAAGTGTCGGAAGCAAGTGTCGGAAGGAAGGAAGTGTCGGAAGGAAGTGTCGGAAGGAAGGAAGTGTCGGAAGGAAGTGTCGGAAGGAATGTCGGAAGAAAGTGTCGGAAGGAAGTGTCGGAATGAAGTGTCGGAAGAAAGGAAGGAAGTGTCGGAAGGAAGGAAGTGTCGAAAGGAAGTGTCGAAAAGAAGTGTCGGAAGGAAGTGTCGGAATGAAGGAAGGAAATGTCGGAAAGAAGGAAGTGTCGGAAGGAAGGAAGGAAGGAAGGAAGGAAGTGTCGGAAGGAAGTGTCTGAAGGAAGTGTCGGAAGGAAGGAAGGAAGTGTCGGAAGGAAGTGTCGGAAGGAAGTGTCGGAAGGAAGGAAGGAAGGAAGGAAGGAAGGAAGTGTCGGAAGGAAGTGTCGGAAGGAAGGAAGTGTCGGAAGGAAGTGTCGGAAGGAAGTGTCGGAAGGAAGTGTCGGAAGGAAGTGTCGGAAGGAAGGAAGGAAGGAAGGAAGGAAGGAAGGAAGGAAGGAAGGAAGGAAGTGTTGGAATGAAGTGTCGGAAAGAAGTGTCGGAAGGAAGTGTCGGAAGGAAGGAAGTAAGTGTCGGAAGGAAGGAAGGAAGGAAGTGTCGGAAGGAAGGAAGTGTCGGAAGGAAGGAAGGAAGTGTCGGAAGGAAGTGTCGGAAGGAAGTGTCAGAAGGATGTGCCGGAAGGAAGGAAGGAAGGAAGGAAGGAAGGAAGGAAGTGTTGGAATGAAGTGTCGGAAAGAAGTGTCGGAAGGAAGCGTCGGAAGGAAGGAAGTAAGTGTCGGAAGGAAGGAAGGAAGGAAGTGTCGGAAGGAAGGAAGTGTCGGAAGGAAGGAAGTGTCGGAAGGAAGTGTCGGAAGAAATGTCGGAAGGAAGGAAGGAAGGAAGCATCGGAAGAAAGTGTCGGAAGGAAGTGTCGGAAGGAAGGGAGGAAGGGAGGAAGGGAGGACGGAAGGAAGGAAGTGTCGGAAGGAAGTGTCGGAAGGAAGTGTCGGAAGGAAGTGTCGGAAGGAAGTGTCGGAAGGAAGGAAGGAAGGAAGGAAGGAAGGAAGGAAGGAAGGAAGTGTCGGAAGAAATGTCGGAAGGAAGGAAGGAAGCATCGGAAGAAAGTGTCGGAAGGAAGTGTCGGAAGGAAGGGAGGAAGGGAGGAAGGGAGGACGGAAGGAAGGAAGTGTCGGAAGGAAGTGTCGGAAGGAAGTGTCGGAAGGAAGTGTCGGAAGGAAGGAAGGAAGGAAGGAAGGAAGGAAGGAAGGAAGGAAGGAAGGAAGGAAGGAAAGAAGGAAGGAAGGGTCGGAAGGAAGGAAGGAAGTGCGGAAAGAAGGAAGGGTCGGAAGAAAGGAAGTGTCGGAAGGAAGTGTCGTAAGGAAGAGTGGGAAGAAGCGACAGAAGGAAGGAAGGAAGTGTCGGAAGGATGTGTCGGAAGGAAGGAAGGAAGTGTCGGAAGGAAGGAAGTGTCGGAAGGATGTGTCGGAAGGAAGGAAGGAAGGAAGGAAGGAAGGAAGGAAGGAAGGAAGGAAGTGTCGGAAGGAAGTGTCGGAAAGAAGGAAGTGTCGGAAGGAAGGAAACGTCAAAAGGAAGTGTCGGAAGGAAGGAAGGAAGTGTTGGAAGGAAGTGTCGGAAGGAATGTCGGAAGAAAGTGTCGGAAGGAAGTGTCGGAATGAAGTGTCGGATGAAAGGAAGTAAGTGTCGAAAGGAATTGTCGAAAGGAAGTGTCGGAAGGAAGTGTCGGAAGGAAGGAAGGAAATGTCGGAAAGAAGGAAGTGTCAGAAGGAAGGAAGTGTCGGAAGGAAGGAAGGAAGTGTCGGAAGGAAGTGTCGGAAGTAGTGCCGGAAGTACGTGTTGGAAGGAAGTGTCAGAAGAAGTGTCGGAAAGAAGTGTCGGAAAGAAGTGTCGGAAGGAAGTGTCGGAAGGAAGTGTCGGAATGAAGTGTCGGATGAAAGGAAGGAAGTGTCGGAAGGAAGGAAGTGTCGGAAGGAAGTGTCGAAAGGAATTGTCGAAAGGAAGTGTCGGAAGGAAGTGTCGGAAGGAAGGAAGGAAATGTCGGAAAGAAGGAAGTGTCAGAAGGAAGGAAGTGACGGAAGGAAGGAAGAAAGTGTCGGAAGGAAGTGTCGGAAGTAGTGTCGGAAGTACGTGTTGGAAGGAAGTGTCAGAAGAAGTGTCGGAAAGAAGTGTCGGAAAGAAGTGTCGGAAGAAAGTGTCGGAAGGAAGGAAGTGTCAGAAGGAAGGAAGTGTCGGAAGGAAGTGTCGGAAGGAAGGAAGTGTCGGAAGGAAGTGTCGGAAGGAAGTGTCGGAAGGAAGTGTCGGAAGGAAGGAAGTGTCGGAAGGAAGGAAGGAAGGAAGTGTCGGAAGGAAGAAAGTGTCGGAAGGAAGGAAGGAAGTGTCGGAAGGAAGTGTCGGAAGGAAGTGTCGGAAGGAAGTGTCGGAAGGAAGTGCCGGAAGGAAGGAAGGAAGGAAGGAAGTGTTGGAATGAAGTGTCGGAAAGAAGTGTCGGAAGGAAGTGTCGGGAGGAAGGAAGTAAGTGTCGGAAGGAAGGAAGGAAGGAAGGAAGGAAGGAAGTGTCGGAAGGAAGGAAGTGTCGGAAGGAAGGAAGTGTCGGAAGGAAGGAAATGTCGGAAGGAAGTGTCGGAAGAAATGTCGGAAGGAAGGAAGGAAGGAAGCATCGGAAGAAAGTGTCGGAAGGAAGTGTCGGAAGGAAGGGAGGAAGGGAGGAAGGGAGGAAGGGAGGACGGAAGGAAGGAAGTGTCGGAAGGAAGTGTCGGAAGGAAGTGTCGGAAGGAAGTGTCGGAAGGAAGGAAGGAAGGAAGGAAGGAAGGAAGGAAGGAAGGAAGGAAGGAAGGAAGGAAGGAAGGAAGGAAGTGTCGGAAGGAAGTGTCGGAAGAAATGTCGGAAGGAAGGAAGGAAGCATCGGAAGAAAGTGTCGGAAGGAAGTGTCGGAAGGAAGGGAGGAAGGGAGGAAGGGAGGACGGAAGGAAGGAAGTGTCGGAAGGAAGTGTCGGAAGGAAGTGTCGGAAGGAAGTGTCGGAAGGAAGGACGGAAGGACGGAAGGAAGGAGGGAAGGAAGGAAGGAAGGAAGGAAGGAAGGAAGGAAGGAAGGAAGGAAGGAAGGAAGGAAGGAAGGAAGGAAGGAAAGAAGGAAGGAAGGGTCGGAAGGAAGGAAGGAAGGAAGTGCGGAAAGAAGGAAGGGTCGGAAGGAAGGAAGTGTCGGAAGGAAGTGTCGTAAGGAAGAGTGGGAAGAAGCGACAGAAGGAAGGAAGGAAGTGTCGGAAGGATGTGTCGGAAGGAAGGAAGGAAGTGTCGGAAGGAAGGAAGTGTCGGAAGGATGTGTCGGAAGGAAGGAAGGAAGGAAGGAAGGAAGGAAGGAAGGAAGTGTCGGAAGGAAGTGTCGGAAAGAAGGAAGTGTCGGAAGGAAGGAAACGTCAAAAGGAAGTGTCGGAAGGAAGGAAGGAAGTGTTGAAAGGAAGTGTCGGAAGGAATGTCGGAAGAAAGTGTCGGAAGGAAGTGTCGGAATGAAGTGTCGGATGAAAGGAAGTAAGTGTCGAAAGGAATTGTCGAAAGGAAGTGTCGGAAGGAAGTGTCGGAAGGAAGGAAGGAAATGTCGGAAAGAAGGAAGTGTCAGAAGGAAGGAAGTGTCGGAAGGAAGGAAGGAAGTGTCGGAAGGAAGTGTCGGAAGTAGTGCCGGAAGTACGTGTTGGAAGGAAGTGTCAGAAGAAGTGTCGGAAAGAAGTGTCGGAAAGAAGTGTCGGAAGGAAGTGTCGGAAGGAATGTCGGAAGAAAGTGTCGGAAGGAAGTGTCGGAATGAAGTGTCGGATGAAAGGAAGGAAGTGTCGGAAGGAAGGAAGTGTCGGAAGGAAGTGTCGAAAGGAATTGTCGAAAGGAAGTGTCGGAAGGAAGTGTCGGAAGGAAGGAAGGAAATGTCGGAAAGAAGGAAGTGTCAGAAGGAAGGAAGTGACGGAAGGAAGGAAGAAAGTGTCGGAAGGAAGTGTCGGAAGTAGTGTCGGAAGTACGTGTTGGAAGGAAGTGTCAGAAGAAGTGTCGGAAAGAAGTGTCGGAAAGAAGTGTCGGAAGAAAGTGTCGGAAGGAAGGAAGTGTCAGAAGGAAGGAAGTGTCGGAAGGAAGTGTCGGAAGGAAGGAAGTGTCGGAAGGAAGTGTCGGAAGGAAGTGTCGGAAGGAAGTGTCGGAAGGAAGGAAGTGTCGGAAGGAAGGAAGGAAGGAAGTGTCGGAAGGAAGAAAGTGTCGGAAGGAAGGAAGGAAGTGTCGGAAGGAAGTGTCGGAAGGAAGTGTCGGAAGGAAGTGCCGGAAGGAAGTGCCGGAAGGAAGGAAGGAAGGAAGGAAGTGTTGGAATGAAGTGTCGGAAAGAAGTGTCGGAAGGAAGGAAGTAAGTGTCGGAAGGAAGGAAGGAAGGAAGGAAGGAAGTGTCGGAAGGAAGGAAGTGTCGGAAGGAAGGAAGTGTCGGAAGGAAGGAAATGTCGGAAGGAAGTGTCGGAAGAAATGTCGGAAGGAAGGAAGGAAGGAAGCATCGGAAGAAAGTGTCGGAAGGAAGTGTCGGAAGGAAGGGAGGAAGGGAGGAAGGGAGGAAGGGAGGACGGAAGGAAGGAAGTGTCGGAAGGAAGTGTCGGAAGGAAGTGTCGGAAGGAAGTGTCGGAAGGAAGGAAGGAAGGAAGGAAGGAAGGAAGGAAGGAAGGAAGGAAGGAAGTGTCGGAAGGAAGTGTCGGAAGAAATGTCGGAAGGAAGGAAGGAAGCATCGGAAGAAAGTGTCGGAAGGAAGTGTCGGAAGGAAGGGAGGAAGGGAGGAAGGGAGGACGGAAGGAAGGAAGTGTCGGAAGGAAGTGTCGGAAGGAAGTGTCGGAAGGAAGTGTCGGAAGGAAGGACGGAAGGACGGAAGGAAGGAGGGAAGGAAGGAAGGAAGGAAGGAAGGAAGGAAGGAAGGAAGGAAGGAAGGAAGGAAGGAAGGAAGGAAGGAAGGAAAGAAGGAAGGAAGGGTCGGAAGGAAGGAAGGAAGTGCGGAAAGAAGGAAGGGTCGGAAGGAAGGAAGTGTCGGAAGGAAGTGTCGTAAGGAAGAGTGGGAAGAAGCGACAGAAGGAAGGAAGGAAGTGTCGGAAGGATGTGTCGGAAGGAAGGAAGGAAGTGTCGGAAGGAAGGAAGTGTCGGAAGGATGTGTCGGAAGGAAGGAAGGAAGGAAGGAAGGAAGGAAGGAAGTGTCGGAAGGAAGTGTCGGAAAGAAGGAAGTGTCGGAAGGAAGGAAACGTCGAAAGGAAGTGTCGGAAGGAAGGAAGGAAGGAAGTGTTGGAAGGAAGTGTCGGAAGGAATGTCGGAAGAAAGTGTCGGAAGGAAGTGTCGGAATGAAGTGTCGGATGAAAGGAAGGAAGTGTCGAAAGGAATTGTCGAAAGGAAGTGTCGGAAGGAAGTGTCGGAAGGAAGGAAGGAAATGTCGGAAAGAAGGAAGTGTCAAAAGGAAGGAAGTGTCGGAAGGAAGGAAGGAAGTGTCGGAAGGAAGTGTCGGAAGTAGTGTCGGAAGTACGTGTTGGAAGGAAGTGTCAGAAGAAGTGTCGGAAAGAAGTGTCGGAAAGAAGTGTCGGAAGGAAGTGTCGGAAGGAATGTCGGAAGAAAGTGTCGGAAGGAAGTGTCGGAATGAAGTGTCGGATGAAAGGAAAGAAGTGTCGGAAGGAAGAAAGTGTCGGAAGGAAGTGTCGAAAGGAATTGTCGAAAGGAAGTGTCGGAAGGAAGTGTCGGAAGGAAGGAAGGAAATGTCGGAAAGAAGGAAGTGTCAGAAGGAAGGAAGTGTCGGAAGGAAGGAAGGAAGTGTCGGAAGGAAGTGTCGGAAGTAGTGTCGGAAGTACGTGTTGGAAGGAAGTGTCAGAAGAAGCGTCGGAAAGAAGTGTCGGAAAGAAGTGTCGGAAAGAAGTGTCGGAAGGAAGTGTCGGAAGGAAGTCTCGGAAGGAAGTGTCGGAAGGAAGGAAGGAAGGAAGGAAGGAAGGAAGGAAGGAAGTGTGGGAAGTGTCGGAAGGAAGGAAGGAAGTGTCGGAAGGAAGTGTCGGAAGCAAGTGTCGGAAGGAAGGAAGTGTCGGAATGAAGTGTCGGAAGAAAGGAAGGAAGTGTCGGAAGGAAGGAAGTGTCGAAAGGAAGTGTCGAAAAGAAGTGTCGGAAGGAAGTGTCGGAATGAAGGAAGGAAAGGTCGGAAAGAAGGAAGTGTCGGAAGGAAGGAAGGAAGTGTCGGAAGGAAGTGTCGGAAGGAAGTGTCGGAAGGAAGTGTCGGAAGGAAGGAAGTGTCGGAAGGAAGTGTCGGAAGGAAGTGTCGGAAGGAAGTGTCGGAAGAAAGGAAGTGTCGGAAGGAAGTGTCGGAAGGAAGGAAGGAAGGAAGGAAGGAAGGAAGGAAGGAAGGAAGTGTCGGAAGGAAGTGTCGGAAGGAAGTGTCGGAAGGAAGTGTCGGAAGGAAGTGTCGGAAGGAAGGAAGGAAGGAAGGAAGGAAGGAAGGAAGGAAGGAAGGAAGTGTTGGAATGAAGTGTCGGAAAGAAGTGTCGGAAGGAAGTGTCGGAAGGAAGGAAGTAAGTGTCGGAAGGAAGGAAGGAAGGAAGTGTCGGAAGGAAGGAAGTGTCGGAAGGAAGGAAGGAAGTGTCGGAAGGAAGTGTCGGAAGGAAGGAAGTGTCGGAAGGAAGTGTCGGAAGGAAGGAAGGAAGGAAGGAAGGAAGGAAGGAAGGAAGTGTCGGAAGGAAGTGTCGGAAGGAAGTGTCGGAAGGAAGGAAGTGTCGGAAGGAAGGAAGTGTCGGAAGGAAGTGTCGGAAGGAAGTGTCGGAAGGAAGTGTCGGAAGGAAGTGTCGGAAGGAAGGAAGGAAGGAAGGAAGGAAGGAAGGAAGGAAGTGTTGGAATGAAGTGCCGGAAAGAAGTGTCGGAAGGAAGTGTCGGAAGGAAGGAAGTAAGTGTCGGAAGGAAGGAAGGAAGGAAGTGTCGGAAGGAAGGAAGTGTCGGAAGGAAGGAAGGAAGTGTCGGAAGGAACTGTCGGAAGGAAGTGTCGGAAGGAAGTGCCGGAAGGAAGGAAGGAAGGAAGGAAGGAAGGAAGTGTTGGAATGAAGTGTCGGAAAGAAGTGTCGGAAGGAAGTGTCGGAAGGAAGGAAGTAAGTGTCGGAAGGAAGGAAGGAAGGAAGTGTCGGAAGGAACGAAGGAAGGAAGGAAGGAAGGAAGGAAGGAAGGAAGGAAGCATCGGAAGAAAGTGTCGGAAGGAAGTGTCGGAAGGAAGGAAGTGTCGGAAGGAAGTGTCGGAAGGAATGTCGGAAGAAAGTGTCGGAAGGAAGTGTCGGAATGAAGTGTCGGATGAAAGGAAGGAAGTGTCGAAAGGAATTGTCGAAAGGAAGTGTCGGAAGGAAGTGTCGGAAGGAAGGAAGGAAATGTCGGAAAGAAGGAAGTGTCAGAAGGAAGGAAGTGTCGGAAGGAAGGAAGGAAGTGTCGGAAGGAAGTGTCGGAAGTAGTGTCGGAAGTACGTGTTGGAAGGAAGTGTCAGAAGAAGTGTCGGAAAGAAGTGTCGGAAAGAAGTGTCGGAAGGAAGTGTCGGAAGGAATGTCGGAAGAAAGTGTCGGAAGGAAGTGTCGGAATGAAGTGTCGGATGAAAGGAAGGAAGTGTCGGAAGGAAGGAAGTGTCGGAAGGAAGTGTCGAAAGGAATTGTCGAAAGGAAGTGTCGGAAGGAAGTGTCGGAAGGAAGGAAGGAAATGTCGGAAAGAAGGAAGTGTCAGAAGGAAGGAAGTGTCGGAAGGAAGGAAGGAAGTGTCGGAAGGAAGTGTCGGAAGTAGTGTCGGAACTACGTGTTGGAAGGAAGTGTCAGAAGAAGTGTCAGAAAGAAGTGTCGGAAAGAAGTGTCGGAAGGAAGTGTCGGAAGGAAGGAAGTGTCGGAAGGAAGGAAGTGTCGGAAGGAAGTGTCGGAAGGAAGTGTCGGAAGGAAGTGTCGGAAGGAAGTGTCGGAAGGAAGGAAGTGTAGGAAGGAAGTGTCGGAAGGAAGGAAGTGTCGGAAGGAAGGAAGTGTCGGAAGGAAGTGTCGGAAGGAAGTGTCGGAAGGAAGTGTCGGAAGGAAGTGTCGGAAGGAAGTGTCGGAAGGAAGTGTCGGAAGGAAGGAAGGAAGGAAGGAAGGAAGGAAGGAAGGGAAGGAAGGAAGGAAGTGTTGGAATGAAGTGTCGGAAAGAAGTGTCGGAAGGAAGGAAGGAAGGAAGGAAGGAAGGAAGGAAGGAAGGAAGGAAGGAAGGAAGGAAGTGTCGGAAGAAATGTCGGAAGGAAGGAAGGAAGCATCGGAAGAAAGTGTCGGAAGGAAGTGTCGGAAAGAAGGGAGGAAGGGAGGAAGGGAGGACGGAAGGAAGGAAGTGTCGGAAGGAAGTGTCGGAAGGAAGTGTCGGAAGGAAGTGTCGGAAGGAAGTGTCGGAACGAAGGAAGGAAGGAAGGAAGGAAGGAAGGAAGGAAGGAAGGAAGGAAGGAAAGAAGGAAGGAAAGAAGGAAGGAAGGGTCGGAAGGAAGGAAGGAAGTGCGGAAAGAAGGAAGGGTCGGAAGGAAGGAAGTGTCGGAAGGAAGTGTCGTAAGAAAGAGTGGGAAGAAGCGACAGAAGGAAGGAAGGAAGTGTCGGAAGGATGTGTCGGAAGGAAGGAAGGAAGTGTCGGAAGGAAGGAAGTGTCGGAAGGATGTGTCGGAAGGAAGGAAGGAAGGAAGGAAGGAAGGAAGGAAGGAAGGAAGTGTGGGAAGTGTCGGAAGGAAGGAAGGAAGTGTCGGAAGGAAGTGTCAGAAAGAAGGAAGTGTCGGAAGGAAGGAAATGTCGAAAGGAAGTGTCGGAAGGAAGGAAGGAAGTGTTGGAAGGAAGTGTCGGAAGGAATGTCGGAAGAAAGTGTCGGAAGGAAGTGTCGGAATGAAGTGTCGGATGAAAGGAAGGAAGTGTCAGAAGGAAGGAAGTGTCGGAAGGAAGTGTCGAAAGGAATTGTCGAAAGGAAGTGTCGGAAGGAAGTGTCGGAAGGAAGGAAGGAAATGTCGGAAAGAAGGAAGTGTCAGAAGGAAGGAAGTGTCGGGAAGGAAGGAAGGAAGTGTCGGAAGGAAGTGTCGGAAGTAGTGTCGGAAGTAGTGTCAGAGGTACGTGTTGGAAGGAAGTGTCAGAAGAAGTGTCAGAAAGAAGTGTCGGAAAGAAGTGTCGGAAGGAAGTGTCGGAAGGAAATGTCGGAAGGAAGTGTCGGAAGGAAGTGTCGGAAGGAAGGAAGGAAGGAAGGAAGGAAGGAAGGAAGGAAGGAAGTAAGTGTGGGAAGTGTCGGAAGGAAGGAAGGAAGTGTCGGAAGGAAGTGTCGGAATGAAGTGTCGGATGAAAGGAAGGAAGTGTCGAAAGGAATTGTCGAAAGGAAGTGTCGGAAGGAAGTGTCGGAAGGAAGGAAGGAAATGTCGGAAAGAAGGAAGTGTCAGAAGGAAGGAAGTGTCGGAAGGAAGGAAGGAAGTGTCGGAAGGAAGTGTCGGAAGTAGTGTCGGAAGTACGTGTTGGAAGGAAGTGTCAGAAGAAGTGTCGGAAAGAAGTGTCGGAAAGAAGTGTCGGAAGGAAGTGTCGGAAGGAATGTCGGAAGAAAGTGTCGGAAGGAAGTGTCGGAATGAAGTGTCGGATGAAAGGAAGGAAGTGTCGGAAGGAAGGAAGTGTCGGAAGGAAGTGTCGAAAGGAATTGTCGAAAGGAAGTGTCGGAAGGAAGTGTCGGAAGGAAGGAAGGAAATGTCGGAAAGAAGGAAGTGTCAGAAGGAAGGAAGTGTCGGAAGGAAGGAAGGAAGTGTCGGAAGGAAGTGTCGGAAGTAGTGTCGGAACTACGTGTTGGAAGGGAAGTGTCAGAAGAAGTGTCAGAAAGAAGTGTCGGAAAGAAGTGTCGGAAGGAAGTGTCGGAAGGAAGGAAGTGTCGGAAGGAAGGAAGTGTCGGAAGGAAGTGTCGGAAGGAAGTGTCGGAAGGAAGTGTCGGAAGGAAGTGTCGGAAGGAAGGAAGTGTAGGAAGGAAGTGTCGGAAGGAAGGAAGTGTCGGAAGGAAGGAAGTGTCGGAAGGAAGTGTCGGAAGGAAGTGTCGGAAGGAAGTGTCGGAAGGAAGTGTCGGAAGGAAGTGTCGGAAGGAAGGAAGGAAGGAAGGAAGGAAGGAAGGAAGGAAGGAAGGAAGGAAGTGTTGGAATGAAGTGTCGGAAAGAAGTGTCGGAAGGAAGGAAGGAAGGAAGGAAGGAAGGAAGGAAGGAAGTGTCGGAAGAAATGTCGGAAGGAAGGAAGGAAGCATCGGAAGAAAGTGTCGGAAGGAAGTGTCGGAAAGAAGGGAGGAAGGGAGGAAGGAGGACGGAAGGAAGGAAGTGTCGGAAGGAAGTGTCGGAAGGAAGTGTCGGAAGGAAGTGTCGGAAGGAAGTGTCGGAACGAAGGAAGGAAGGAAGGAAGGAAGGAAGGAAGGAAGGAAGGAAGGAAAGAAGGAAGGAAAGAAGGAAGGAAGGGTCGGAAGGAAGGAAGGAAGTGCGGAAAGAAGGAAGGGTCGGAAGGAAGGAAGTGTCGGAAGCGAAGTGTCGTAAGGAAGAGTGGGAAGAAGCGACAGAAGGAAGGAAGGAAGTGTCGGAAGGATGTGTCGGAAGGAAGGAAGGAAGTGTCGGAAGGAAGGAAGTGTCGGAAGGATGTGTCGGAAGGAAGGAAGGAAGGAAGGAAGGAAGGAAGGAAGGAAGTGTGGGAAGTGTCGGAAGGAAGGAAGGAAGTGTCGGAAGGAAGTGTCAGAAAGAAGGAAGTGTCGGAAGGAAGGAAATGTCGAAAGGAAGTGTCGGAAGGAAGGAAGGAAGTGTTGGAAGGAAGTGTCGGAAGGAATGTCGGAAGAAAGTGTCGGAAGGAAGTGTCGGAATGAAGTGTCGGATGAAAGAAGGAAGTGTCAGAAGGAAGGAAGTGTCGGAAGGAAGTGTCGAAAGGAATTGTCGAAAGGAAGTGTCGGAAGGAAGTGTCGGAAGGAAGGAAGGAAATGTCGGAAAGAAGGAAGTGTCAGAAGGAAGGAAGTGTCGGAAGGAAGGAAGGAAGTGTCGGAAGGAAGTGTCGGAAGTAGTGTCGGAAGTAGTGTCAGAAGTACGTGTTGGAAGGAAGTGTCAGAAGAAGTGTCGGAAAGAAGTGTCGGAAAGAAGTGTCGGAAGGAAGTGTCGGAAGGAAATGTCGGAAGGAAGTGTCGGAAGGAAGTGTCGGAAGGAGGAAGGAAGGAAGGAAGGAAGGAAGGAAGGAAGGAAGTAAGTGTGGGAAGTGTCGGAAGGAAGGAAGGAAGTGTCGGAAGGAAGTGTCGGAAGCAAGTGTCGGAAGGAAGGAAGTGTCGGAAGGAAGTGTCGGAAGGAAGGAAGGAAGTGTCGGAAGGAAGTGTCGGAAGGAATGTCGGAAGAAAGTGTCGGAAGGAAGTGTCGGAATGAAGTGTCGGAAGAAAGGAAGGAAGTGTCGGAAGGAAGGAAGTGTCGAAAGGAAGTGTCGAAAAGAAGTGTCGGAAGGAAGTGTCGGAATGAAGGAAGGAAATGTCGGAACGAAGGAATTGTCGGAAGGAAGGAAGGAAGTGTCGGAAGGAAGGAAGGAAGTGTCGGAAGGAAGTGTCGGAAGGAAGTGTCGGAAGGAAGTGTCGGAAGGAAGGAAGTGTCGGAAGGAAGGAAGTGTCGGAAGGAAGTGTCGGAAGGAAGTGTCGGAAGGAAGGAAGTGTCGGAAGGAAGTGTCGGAAGGAAGTGTCGGAAGGAAGTGTCGGAAGGAAGTGTCGGAAGGAAGGAAGGAAGGAAGGAAGGAAGTGTCGGAAGGAAGTGTCGGAAGGAAGGAAGTGTCGGAAGGAAGTGTCGGAAGGAAGGAAGTGTCGGAAGGAAGGAAGTGTCGGAAGGAAGGAAGTGTCGGAAGGAAGGAAGTGTCGGAAGGAAGGAAGGAAGGAAGGAAGGAAGGAAGGAAGGAAGGAAGGAAGGAAGGAAGTGTTTAGAATGAAGTGTCGGAAAGAAGTGTCGGAAGGAAGTGTCGGAAGGAAGGAAGTAAGTGTCGGAAGGAAGGAAGGAAGGAAGTGTCGGAAGGAAGGAAGTGTCGGAAGGAAGGAAGGAAGTGTCGGAAGGAAGTGTCGGAAGGAAGTGTCGGAAGGAAGTGCCGGAAGGAAGGAAGGAAGGAAGGAAGGAAGGAAGGAAGGAAGGAAGGAAACAGTAATATTAAAAAAAAAATTAGAAACAGAACACCACCCACCCAACTGCCAACATTCACCAAAACCAAAAAACCCAACCTACCTAGTGACCAAACCCATATTAAATTCAAAAAAACATCCAAACAAATGAGGTCCAGTAGAAAAAACGTTACAGTAGTAATTTTAATCCCTGTGTTATCTTCCACCATCCCCTTTCTCTTCTGGAAAGTCACAGAATGTTTTCTGCTTGCACTTCTTTATTGCTCCATTATGTTTACACTTTAAATTATTCTATTTTCCTACAGAAGCTGTGCAGCATGAAGAGAGATGATGACTAGGAACCTACATCCAAGTGACTGTAATTGCTTGAAAAGCACACTTACCATCATGAGATGAAGCAGGAGGACTACTGGCTGCTTGGAATGAAACAATAGGTTGAAAAATATCAGATTACACAAAATAAATTTACTTCAGCACAGGTAAATTTAGAAAATAAGGAAATGCACAGAACTAATATGGTTACAGTAGAAAGGAAAAATGATTCAAAAAATGCTGATGCTTATAACATAATGAAAGGAAAAAGTCTTTGGCAACCCAAAAAAAAAGAAGTAATAAAAGAAAAAATCGAAAATCAAACACTCACTCATCCACCACCACTCACCAAAACCAAAAAATCCAACAGGCCAAGCAACCAAACCCAAGCCAGAATCAAATAGATCCAAGCAAATAGGGACAAATAGAAAAAAACACTACAGTAGTCATTTTAATCTTTGTGTTAGCTTTTACCATCGCTTTTCTCTTCTGAAAAAAGTCTCAGAACATTTCTCTTAGCACTA